>NC_053025.1:304330931-304621164 GCF_003073215.2 Triticum urartu
TCGATAATCTAGCGTGAACTAACCCAAACTATGGTTTCGCTTCCCTAAACTATGTGGTATAATCACTTTAAGTGAAGCATGTCCCGATGATTCCCCGGATAGGAGAAGGCCAGCTGGGTCATTTGTTTGTATAATTATGAGTCAATTCACTCCTGCGGTTTTTGCCCGAGTCAAAAGACAAGCAAGTCCTTTGAGTACACAGCGAACGAAGTGCCAGAATGTGAGCCTAGGGTGAACAGTGGTGCTTCCATGGAAGTTGGATAGTAGATCAGAGAGGCAGGCCAGTAGAATATGGAGTTGTTTTCATTCTCTTGTTATTCTTTTCTGGCTATAAGTATTTCTGTCTTGGATTCGTTTGGCCATTAGGTTTGAATTGCCTTCTCTTTCTGTCTTCCATTTGAATTCCGTGATTTATCCTGCTATTTGGAGAGTGGTTGATATGGTCTTTCTTGGGTTTGGCTTTCAAAGTGCAGTTCGAAAAGAGTGAGTTGCTGTCAATGGCTGGAATGGAATATATAAATAAGATGGAAAATATGGCTTTCTTTCCATCTACCTATTTGAAGTAGTAAGCTTATCTTTTAGGTGGGAATAGTTTACAATCGAGTTTGAAAGCATTAATGAAGTGAGCCTATTACATCAAGTTCTTTTTTGACCTTTTCATTTGAAAGTAGCCATAGGCAAGGAAGGCTACCTATTGATACGGAAAGAAAGCCATCTCTGGCTATTCTTTTTTAAGGTGGAAAAGAGTGCTCCATATCCATATATGTGCTTGGAGGGAAGGCCACATCTTTAATTGTATTCTTTTTCGAGGTCATCCTCTTCACCCTGTGTTAGTAGTGCTAGTTTTTCGTTTTTAGTACCTTACGGGTCTATAGAAAGGCTTAGAGGATCCTAAAGTGTCAGTTTATGTTGGAATTGCGTTGCTCTTTTTCAAGCAAATAAGCTTGAAAGAAAGTGCTTTTATTTGAGTGGAAATGAAAGAAGAAATCGTCTATCTAGACAGAGTATGTGTATTATTCGGTCCATGCTTGCCCTTCTAGGCCCTTTAGATCTATATCTATCTTACTATCGAAAAGGGTTTTAGGAGGAGCAGAGCAAGTCGCGTTTACAGCCAGCAGTTGTTATGGGCGTAACTCCCTCTAGTATTCTAATAATCTCCTTTCCTCCAATATGTCACTAGTATTCAAGTATGCGGCTCGTATTAGTATGCCAGGCGTTCGACAGACCAGAATTCTTTTCATAGCCTTCCCTTCAATATGCCATCTTGTCTTGCGGCGCTCTATCCTTCCAAGCGAGCCTGTGCTTGGGGAGCACTCCTTCTATCATTCATAAAATATGCTTATCTCTCCTTGGTCATAAAGCTTCGCTTTGCTTTCATTTACCGAAAATGCCATTGGAGTTTCCAGCCGGGAGGCGCAGTCTCGTACAAGCAACTTCTCTTCCTCTTTCGAAAAGTAGCAAAGCGGTGTCAGGTTGGAAGCCTGCGGGCCAGTCTGTTCTAGCGTCTCATTCTTTACATCCTTGCATTACTCTCTTCCTTTCCTCCTTGCCCTAACTTGAACTGGCTGAAACTAAAATGGCCGGACTTTCTAATGATGGCACTGGCTTGGCTGGATCGACATGAACTTCTATTAGGACAGCAACTGTTTTGCCCCTTGTCGAACTTTGACTGAGACATAGCCTTGCTGCTGCGGGGCAGCCGACTTATAATTCTAGTTACTGTCCTTCTTGTTCATGTAGTGCCTGCCTCTCTCCAAAACTCCTTCCCGCACTTGATTGAGCAAAAGATGCAACTTCACTAATTGAGTTAGGCACCTGCACTTCCACTGCAGCTCTGAGTTCATTCTTCAGACCCAAAAGAAATTGTGTCACCAGCAGCAGTCCTCCTACATTCAGATCATACAATTTAACCTAGCGGAGCGGATTCAACTACTTAAGATATTCTTCCTCAGAGCCAGTCTGCTCTCTATCATCATCTATTGTCTAAATAAGTAAATAATGACACCGATATAGATCTTGTTGAGGACCCCCATCCAAGCCATAGGAAAGAAAGCCGCTGGAGTGCGACGCTCAAAGCAAAAGTAAGTAATAGGGAAACAAGGTTCTATTAGGCTTGCAGGGCTGCTGCTCTTTGAAAGACGAGGTCTAGTGGAAGAGGCGGGTCGGGCAAGTTGAGTACTCAGATTCGGCGCTTGCTTGACATCTCTCTTTGAATCTGAAACCTGACATGACCATTGATTCCGCCTCCGTTGCCGGAAAGGATAACGATGGATCTTTAGCTAGCTCATAGGCAGAGGAAAGGTATACGTTAACAGATAAGGAAAAGTGGATCCGCTACCAAATACGTTGTGGAGCCGTGTTCTCCAGGGAGGTTTGAGGGTTCTTGGGATGGGTTCTATGTTGCTTCCAATTCATTTCCTATTAATAAGGAGATATGTAAAGCCAGTCATTCTATTAAAGAGAACTTTCAGTGGCAGATTTTAGATGGTAATTCGGTGCGATTGTTATATGACCCTTGGCTCGGTGGGACTGCATTGAATAGAAGGCCTATTCCTATGAACATGTCAGAGCTGTTGGAAGGTTTGTCTCTCTCCCATTATCTCATTCCTAATAGGGATTGGCATCTTAGTTTATTAGCTTTTTTCTCCCTGATGAGGTGGTGCGAGAAATTTCAGCTGTACCAATTCCTAGAAGCATCTGTTCTGATACTTTGACATGGGGGTCTTATGTTCACTCTGACGATTAGGATGAAGGAAGTATACAGGGAGGTCTGCCAGCCATTTAATGAGGAAGGTGGTCTTCATTTCTCTTGCGTATGGAAGCTTAAGGTCATTCCCTGCATTCCGTTTTTTTGGTGGAAAGCTTATTGGAATAGACTTCCGTGCAGAGAACGAACTTCTTGTCTCAAGGAATTTGCTCCCATTGTCTCAGTGTTTTTTTATGTTTGTGAAGGGGTAGTGGAGGACATAGACCATGTTCTGGTGAAGTGCATAGTAGCTAATCAGGTGTGGATGGTTGGTCTTCCTGAACTCTTTGAGCTAGAGCTTTGGACTCTACGAGGTATTGGGTGCTTGCCCTATTGAGAGTATCTTACATTCTCTCTTCACCAGACAGATAGACAAATAGGCAATCCGATAGAAAGATTATGGCTTCCTTACTATCAGCAAGCTCCCACAGGCGATGAACTGCTTCTGACTTCTTCATTCGGTTTGTAGCCATACCGTATAGAGTGAAAAATGCCTTTTTTGGAAGTAGCTAGATTCAAGCAAGCATCCTAGCAAAACGATCTTTTGACAATGGGCTCTGCCCAACACTGGGACTGACTGACTTTATACAGAGATAGAAAAGGCTGCAATCCAAGTTTGATAAGGCGGTTAAAGACATTCATTGTGGTTGGTCACGTTGGTGAATTAGATGAACAATCGATATTACCATCTTGGACTGTGAAGTCATCCATCCAGACATACTTCTTAGGCTAAATAGCCAAACATCTGAGTGAGTCAGTCTACCAATGCCTTGTGACTCATGACAGTAGTCCACCAGATCCCTAGTTGCTGTTTTTGTCCTTTTGGATACCACCTATTTTCATATTGAAAAGATTCCAGTACCTTCACCACAAACACAAGGCCTGCTGCTCCCTAAGTTGTAAAGTCGCCCGTTTGGTAATCGGAGTGAATCTATACTTACTCAACTACTAACTCTGAATGTTCTCGCTATCGAAGGATTTCTTTCTTTGCGTATGATGATTGAGGCTCAATTCCTTCCCGAAAGAATAGTAGACTGACAAACGTATCTTACTCGTTCCCTCAACTGCTCGACTGAAAGAACTCTTAGTTCTCATTCTGTTCTTTCTTGTTTTTTCAGGATCCAGGAAAGACTTTCTTTAAAAAGAGGAATCCAGATGGATAGATTGTGAAATAGAGTATCTCCTTCGATTGAAACATCAAGGATGAAATAGAGGACTTCTAACCGAATAATTGATGGAATTCAGGTGCGATTCCTAGTATTCAAATAAAAGAATATTAGATTACATATAAGTTATTCGTGTTCCTACTCCATTCTATTCTCTATTTCAATCTCATAAGAGGTAGCTGGTCAAAGATAAGCTATGTCGACCCTTTCAAACTGTTTTCCATAAAAAAAGCATAAATCTGCTTATGGCATTCACCCAAGCATACAGAGACAGAGGAGAGCTTGCCTGCGGTAAAGGAAGGTTTTTACTACGAAGCATACGAGTCTGCTTTAACCAACAGGGGAGTGGGAAATACACTCCCCTGTTTGTTACAACTGATGCCCCGCCTATAAGCAGGTAGCTTGTGAGCTATCGATCAATTGTGAATGTTCTCATAGAATTGGATCTTATCTTATTCACATAAGTCTTTCATTTCGTACATGTTTCCAAGAAAGAAATTAGGACAACCAATTAAGCATTGGATGAGTCAAAGGCTTCTTCGAGCATTTCCAGATCAACTAGGACAAGACTCAATAAAGTCACCAATGTTGTTGCTTGCTTGACTTTGCTTTTTTGAATCTATTTCTTTGCTTGTCTCGCCAATGAAGATACTGCATCATCTCTATACTTGCTAGATAACCAACACTTTGCTTCCCATTTCTTTTGCAATTAGATCGATCTCCCAATGCTTATATATGTGGTGCCCCATAGTGATGAATGGAGCAAAAGCTAGGAAGAATTAGGAAGCATCAGCCCGGAATGACCCCAAGACTTATTTGCAGGAATCATAGCCAGCCAATAGAATTACTCTTTTAATATAGCAGCGGTGACGCCATGGATCAAGGAAGAAGGTTTTGTCTTATCCCAGCAGCAATGAGAGCCTCTTTCTTCTCCTGATGTGAATACACAAACCCCTATAGCGTCCGACACCACTCGCATACCCTAGAAATTCTTGTTGTGGGGCAAGTGAAAGTACTTTGATATGCCCTAGAGGTCTTCGAACCTTGGTATTTCGAATCAGATTGATAGCTTTTTGAATGGCTGCGGTTCCGGGACTCAAGTCTTTAGTTTACAGGTTCTACATTAGGTTCACGAAACGGATACCTATCTACACAGCAAGCTTCTTCAACAGGTCATTGGACATCACCCTCACTTCTTCTAGCAGGAAAGCGCGTTAAGAGGTAAGATCGTACCTCAAGTCAAAGGGCCTCGTTATAGTTGGAGGCAACACAACACACGCTGAACAAACCTCAACTTGCCTATTTTGTGTAACTGGTTGAAACTACTAATTTCCAGTTCATCTTACGATGGTATATGGTGACGGGCCAACCTTCTATACTAGTGCATTCATAGGAGGACGAAGCAGGAATTAGGAAGCCCTACACTTCAACCGGAGCGAACTTCACACTCGAACTTGGATATAGCAAATAGATCAAATAGGCTCAGAGAGATACGGGGCATAATCAAAAAAAAAGAACCGTTGGAGTGGCAATACAGCTAGATAGATAGATAGAAGGTCTGATTCTAAACGAAGTCTGATCTGTCACACCCAGCCATAAACAACCATTCCAGATTCCCAAGATGAAGTGGAAAGAAAAAGGATGCATTCAGGATCTCATACTTCGGCGAATCTAGGGGCTCAGAAAGTGTCACCAACGACGGTAAATCGGTGGGCCAAACCAAAGAAAGACTGTCTCTTTGACGACGTGGTCACGGGGATACGATCCGACAAGAGAGATGCTGAAGAATATGCCCTCCTCAAGGGGTCAAGCACTCGATCAGAACTAAATCATCCTGCGGCACTCGCAGCAAGCACATAGGGCAAGATGAAGAGAAGGATAAACGCTAAAGAGATCGTCAACTTCACCTTGGCATGCTTCCATCAGTGCCTCAAAACATTTGCTATTCTTATCTCTAGAAGGGTGCTTCTATTGTTGTAGTGTTTATAGCGAAAGAGGACAAAAGTCCAGCCGGACACCGTATAACTCCGGTATCGCGTCGCGGGTGAAAAGGGCCTGAATATTTCCTACCAGCAAGCACCCCCACTAACTCACACGTCATTCTTGCATCTCACTGACACTGGGCCCGAGAAACGGCAGAAAGCAAAAAGGTGTGAACCTTGTATCTTTTCTATACAGAAAAAACAGACCCTCTCGAAGCTTGAACGTTGTTGGGGCACTGCTAGCAGAACATTTCCTAGTGTGTAAGCGAATTTTAAGGTGATAAAAAGGCAGCGAAGTGTTCCAGCGGCCAGCCACGACGCTTGCCCCACCGTCTAGACAGAGAAACCCCTCACTAAGTAGTGGAGCTCAGCATTTCCACCACACCGACGCCTCCGGTCTCCCCCGCGGTTCCCTTTCCCGAGAAGCAGCTGATCTTGGCCGTTGGATCAACGTATAAATAGCCACGGGCACACAAGGCCGGACCTCTATTTCTTCACATGCCTCCCCTCCCACCTGGGCATGGCGACCTTCTCCATGGAGGTGTTCGACAACGAGGTCATCTCGTCCACACTCAGCAGCATCCCGTCCCCGAGTCGCTTACCTCTGTACGTGCATTCATTTTCGCGGGGATACATATGGTGCATTTCGCATGCTGTTTTGATGCGTTTGGGTTTGGATTTTGTGGCAGAGCGAGCGCTCCTGGTTCATTTTTTTGGCGTCGGATCAATGCCGCGTAGGCTGTGTGTACTTGGAAAAGTTTTGTGTTCCCATGTTCAAAAATGTTTGTTCTTATATTATTTTTGGGGGCACATGCGCGCCTTGATTTGTGGTTTTCGAGGATGTTTTGCTTTTGATCCATAATCATACGAGTCTATGCAGAAAAACAGTTAGTGTGATTTCCTGGAGAACTTTTCTGGCTTTGCCATTTTTCCTTGCTTTGGAGAGCTAATTTTGGAGTATGTTCGTCAGCGTCCGCATTAGATTTTGCTTTCGGCGATCATCCATACGTATTACTTGTTCATTTAGGAGCACCTTTGTGTTTCACACTTGAGGGAGCAGATTAGATGTACTAGATAGTGGTATTTCCGATACTTTCTTCGTTTTGTTGAAATCATGTTGCAATCAGATAGTTATGGTCAATTGGTTTGGCTAGAATAGTTTCACGTATCTCGAATGGGGACTCGGGTAATTGGTTTCTAGTTTCTACTACATCCTGCAAAGTAAATGGAAGTTTCTAGCGTTTTGCTCGCTTTATTTTTCTATTTTTGTTTTGGAGAGGCAAATTGGGTTAGCCTTATTTTCTGGACGTCCTTTTGAAATGATTCAATTTTACTAGTTTGGAAAATAAGCGGGGAAATAGACACGGTGAGAAAGATTGAAAGAAAATAAGATTGAATCTAACCTAAAAGCCAGAGCAAAATAGGGTCTAGGAGCAGGAAGATTGGGGGATTTTTTTATCGGTTACAAACTACCAGCCTAGCTTAATGGATTTTGCATAACTACCCTCTCGAATCCAAAGATGCCACTACATAATTTTATGTTTTTGCTCTTATGCAACACCACAGGATAATAGCCCCAGTCTCGCGAAGCACGTGAAGAAGAGCGATGCCCGTGAAATTGAGATTTTTTATCGGCAGTACTACGAGAACTACGTCCGTGCACTTGACAAAGGGGAACAAGCTGACCGGTAATTCTGAAGCTCCAAACCAGAGCTCTATCTCGTTATAAATCTAATCCTAGCCATGACACACCCTGTCCCATGCCAATGTCGCCTTCAGGGCCCAACTTGGGAAGGCCTACCAGACCGCCGGAGTCCTCTTCGAGGTGCTCCGCGCCGTCAACAAGAATGAGAAGGTTGAAGAAGTCAACCCAGAGGTTTCGAGAGTGCCCAACTTCACCACCCGCTCTTAGATTCCAGAATTCATGGCCTGAGCTTCATTCATTGATTTATTCGGGTGCATTCCTTTCGCACCCCGGTTATGAAATTCCGTACTCATTAAGTGCTGGCCCCCTTCATCGTCAGATTTAGGTTCACCGCTAGCATAGCATTCTCAAATGCAGATTGCTCCCCGCTTGAGCTACCATACTTTGTTGGATTTACGACAGACCCCCCTATCATAGTTGTCCCTATAGATATAGAGATCGCCCTGGTGTTATTAGTACACCTACCCTTAGCTATCAATATCAAAATCCCTACTTGTCTTTGGGTTCAACAATGCACACTAACGGGATGAAATCTACACCCAGCGGGGCAGTTGTCCTTGTCCTCGGTTCAGTAATGGCAGTAGTGGAAATACCTGTTTCGGTTCCGGGAATCAGATCGGTTCCTTCCTCTGCTAAGGCTTTGGTTTCATCGTATTGACTACGAAAGGTACGGTGTAGGTTCCCACGATCTTTCCTACGATTTCTACGAATAGATGACTACGACTAACGCAAGAGGGATTCCTGCGACTAACGCTAGAGCAAAGGGAAAGGACAATGAAGCAGCAATAAACAGATTGAAGAGCTATTAGTATAGCAAGTATTAATTCAACAATTAGTTAGTTTGGGAAGACTGCTTTGCCTGGATTGATGGCGAGCCTGGAAGCCTTGCTTCTCCACTGGGGGCTAATTCCATAAACAAGTTGTTCTATCTCAAAAATCATTTTAGGAATGAATGAGAATTTCGTTAGATTCCATATACAAGGTAATGCATCGTACCTCCGTTAAAGGCTCATTTTCTCCAATCTCTGAATTTCTGCGAAACGAATTGGCATATAGAGAATAGGTTTCTGGCATGACCAAAATGAACTTCACAGATCCGATACAAGAAAGGATCGATTCAAACAGCAATTGTTAAGCGTCTCTGGATATTGTAGCAACCTACATGCCTGTCTAACCAATGTAGTTCTGTCGTCAAGTTGCTCTGCTTGTTCGTTCTGATCTTTCCATTTCATGTAAAGCACAGGAACGCGGTGGATCATACCCCCCTGAAACCTATAGATAGGGAGCTCCCAATAGAAGGGAGTAACCAAAATCAAGCTTGCTCACTGAGCATAAGAACATTGAAAGCAGGCGGACTATCAGCAGCATTGTGATTCTTTATTTGGGCAAAGCCAAGGTATCACTTTGGGAAGAAATGCTGTTTCAAACCACAAATGAGTTGGAATGGTCAATTTGGTTTTTCAGCTACTAGTACACTCGCTATGAAATCCTAGATCTTCTTGTGAGCTGTCTCCACACCATTGAGAAATATTTTGATCAATGATAGCAGAGGCAGGCAAGAAAAGCTGCTCAAAGGGGACAGCACGATGATCGAGTTCATGCTCGGGGAGTGCCATGTCTAGCTAGTTCTTGCAGACACCCGCCCTTTCCAATCAATGGAGAATGGTTACTAGAGCTAGCGCCTGTCCCACTTTAGAACACTAAGAACGTAATAAGCCTAGCCGGGACAAATGCACTCAGTGTTAGTCCGATCACCTCGGCTAAAATCATCTTCCCTTTATTAATGACCAAGGGTATCCATATCATGATATGTAGATACAAGAGGGCAGAGGCATTGATGCGGGTAGGATGCGTGTCTGCTTTCCTGTTGTTTGAAGGAGTAGATACATTCATTTCCTTTTGCCAGAGTGAGAGTGAGAGTTGTGTGGGATGTTGACAATCACTATCTCGTCTAGTGACGAGTGCTAACCTTACATGAATCATGCCAAGCACAGAAGAAAAAGAGGGGCTGGTCTTAACTGAAAGTTGTCCTTGTCCGGCTGAGGAAAGAAAGGGATGACGAGACAGGGACCCAAGGGTTCCCGGTGAGGAGGCCCGATGCAATGTTTGAAACTGTTGTTCCAGTTGTTCCTGTATGAGGAAGAAGACTCCTTACGAAAGCTGGTTCAAACCTTTGTTCCTTGTTCCTCGGCCTTAGTTAGCATTTTTTCGAACAGTGAAATACACCTTTGTCCTGCGTTGCATGGTGAGAGTGTGAATGGAGACGGGGTGCCACTTTTAAATAGGGGCAATCCCGAATAAGAATTGAAGGAAAAACAGGCAAGCACTCAAGCGTGAGCTGAAATATCGGGTCCTCACATAGGAAAATTAGTATGACAGGCCGATAGATCCAGGGTCCCCAGGTCCAAATTCTTTCCAATCAAGTACGAGTTCAAAACAGAGTTTTCTGGGGCTATCGATTCATAGTTTTCGAATCTATCGAGTTTCTCCGGATCAGGAGGCTTTACATACAAAGCCGAAAACACGATAACATTACGCTTCTCTTTCTTATTCTTATTTATATAATTTGTGCTACTTTCACATGAAGTGAAAGGGACGCTGTTTAGAAGAGCCTTCCTACATTTACACCCTGCTAAAAGCTATCGCACCACATGGTGCAGAGACACTCGACAAAAGACGAGCAACAACCCTTGGCAGCCCCCATGGCTGCTGCCTCTGCGCCATCTTGCACTCGATCCTCCGGCCTTCTGCCTGGATCCAAGGATGATGGAACCTGGGGCGGGTTCAAAATGGCAGGGACTTCAACTGGTGGAGCAGGCAAAGCGGGGGGCGCATCCGCGGGTTGAGCCTGATCCCCCGCTGGATCTGGCAGAACTGGCGGTGCGTCTGCGGGTTGAGCCTGACCCCCTGCAGGATTTGGTAAAACTTTCTCTCCGTCATCTAATAAAACAGTTTCAAAACAAAATCCATGGGTAAACAAAAATCAAAGAAAAAGAAAATGCAATTCGTTGGGGGAACGGGTTACACGATGAATCATCCCCCTATTAAGAAACCAAAGTAATAATAATGATACGAAAATCAAAAGGAGAAGGAAAGGCAATTCTAGGACGATGGGAAAATGAAAAAATAATTTCCCGAAAAAAAGGATGGGACCTGGAAATGGAAAACAAACCTACTATAATACGAATCCTCTTCTCGGGGATCATAATGTCAAGTTGCTTTCTTACTCGAAAGTACTAAATAGATAGGCGCTTGGGCCAGGTACAATTGAACGAAAATAAGCAAACTACCGTTGTTTTAGGAGGTATGGGAGGGCGGAGACCGATCGATAGAAGTGTCTTTTCTTGGCTATCCGGATTTATTGGATCATTCCTTCCTGTGACGCCTTTTCCCCCATCCATCTCCTACGCTACGCATGGAGTTAGCACAGTCTATGACTCGGTCCTGGGACTCCTTCTTTCTATGTATAGACATAAGGAGGTTCTGCTTTCTATTTATAGCTACTGGATCGTAGTATTTCCTAAGAAAAAAGGATATGCGAAACGTAGTTCCAATACCTCTGATGTGGTCCACCCTAAGAGCAAGCCAAAATTCTAGGTGAATGAAAGGGCAACTGCAGTTCAGCCTTTCATTGACTTCCACACAACTTACCCTTTAGGGTAATAGGATGCCACTACTTGACCTTTAATCATTCAAGTTGGATAAAAAGATAGGAATAGGGATTTTCTTCTTGATCCAATCGGAACTCTTGAATTGAGGGGTGGCCAAAACACCTTGTACCTTTCCCAATACTTGACCTTCGATGCAATTGTTTACCTTTCTAGTTTTGACGATGGAATGAATCTACTTTTGACTTGTCCTCCATATGCAATAGTTTGATTGTCAGGTTTCAAGAATGCTAGAAGAGAAGGCAAACCTCAGAGGTAGAAGGTAGAAAAACGATTTCATCATCTTATGGAAGGCATTTCCATTTTGGTAGACCATTGGGGCAGAAGGAACACTCACCGTAGGCAATTCGTAACTCTATAGATGCAAACCTTTGAGGTAGGCATTGACCATTTGGTACTGTCACTAGTTCGGCATACTATAGAAACCCTTTGGTATAGGTAGACGTGAAGCTACATCAAAAATTGTCATTCTATAGATAGCTTAAGTTTGATGCCTTCACAAATCCCCATCGTTGACCGAGATGGAGGTAATCTAACCATTGGAATATTTCCTTTCTGAAACCTGCTATCTTTCCACTTCTATCGGCTCACAACTTTTGGATCAATTCTGCGATAAGGCTGGATGGCCAAGGCGCCCTTTCGAGACTAGGACTCTCAGGTGGGTAAGATTCGGAAAACAGAAAAGCTAACCTGAATTCCTGCTTATCCCTAGGCTGCTGCTCTGTACTGCCTTCCCTCAAGTCGGTATCTTCTTCCATCATGAAAGTCGGTAAGCAATCTAGTCGGCAACAGGGAAATCAGGAACTCAAACTAATAGCTTCCTTGGTCTCTGAACAGAGCATTGCACTAGATGAGGGAATCGATGGATGTGCACCTTTTAGGGGAAGAATGCCACAACCCTTCCTTCCGATACTTTGGGCCTTACAAGATTCTAGCACGTGTTGGTGCTGTTCCATATTAACACCGGGATCTACCTTCAACTTCTCAAGTGCACCCTGTATTTTTCATGTCTCTAAGCTTCGACGTGTTGTTCCCCCGCCCACTGTCTCAGGTATCCTCTCGTTTACCATCTGAGACTGACAATCCCTCTGTCCCTATGCAAGTTTTGGTGAGTCATTGGTATAAGTAATAAAGGGAGATCAAGTCCTGGAACAAGGCTTGATTCGCTGGTCCGAGTCGATGGCACTGGACAATACTTGGGAGGACCTCATCGACCTGAAGACTCGTTTTCCTTATGCACCGGCTTGGGGTCAAGCGCTTTCTCAAGGAAGGGGGAATGTTAGCACTTCTACTTCGAATAATCGTGCCCCGATTACAACACAAGACAACGTCGGCCCACGAGCCAGACCCAGGAAGAATACGAAGTCCAATTTCCTCAACCGCGCACACGGATAAGACGCGAGACAGTTTCTGAGGGATAGAAGTCTTGATCGGGCCAAGCCGGCATAACAGTTAGTAGTTCGCATTACTTTCTCTTCCGAAGTGCGCACATTCGAGTTCAGTATGGATGCACTGAGCGCTTAAGACCACTCGCTGGATGATATGGTCAATCATACTCCAGAGTGGGGACAGCATAACAATAACATTCTCTCTTTAGATTCGAGATGTATTGATCGAGACGTGCCTCACTCTAGTGAGGATTTGAGCTCCCCGATAGACGTAGGGCCCGCTTGGTATGCTGTCATTGTTTAGGGGGGTTCTTAATTATAGCATGAAAGTCTGAGTTGGAGGAATGATATTGGGCTTGAGAAGTGAGCAAGGAACCTGACATAACATTCCTATGGTTCCTCTGTCCCGGTCTTGCACCACTCTCATATCCATCAATCAATTTCATAGATAGTTACTATGGTTGTTTCTTCCTCCATTCACTAAAGCAAATGGAGCCTTTCCCTCCTCGAGTCATCAAGCCAACTCGAGCGTTTTACCCTCGTGTCACTAGCGCAACACGAGCCATTCAAAAAAAAGTCTTGGAACTGAAGAGAAATCCATCTCTATACAAACTCTTTATGTTCTTGATATTGATTGAGTTACGAGAATGAAGAAGCGTAGCACACCTTTTCTCTCAATTCAAGTTTCCATTCAATAAGTGCATCAAGTATTTCGTATAGAAAGAAAAGGAACCACTTCTCTTCTCTTAAGTATATGAAAAATAGCTTTTTGGTCCCTTTCGTCCAAAGGTTAGGACATCGTCTTTTCATGTCGAAGACACGGGTTCGATTCCCGTAAGGGATAGGTACTTATTCCCGGCCGGCGGTATCAAGAACCCGGATAGTCAGTAGGAAACTCCAATCTGCAAGCGGAACAACGAGTTTAGAAGGCACGTTCTTGAAAGAGCAGGCTGACTATGAAACTCATATAAGGCTCACGATTGGGTGCATTATTGACTCGGGGGCGGTTCCATAGGCGGCTACTCTAAGACGGATCAAGTTGGGCTATATATTATGGCAAGTTGACCCTACTTTCCAATTTCGTAGATAGAACAGTTCTAGTAGAAGGTTAACCCGGCCTTCCTAAGAGTACTAGGTTAAAGGGGAGACCTCTAAAGCCCAGAAAGAACTATCCTATCCCTTTAGGAATCCAAAAGCGCCGTATCTGTGGATCACTGACGGCTATACCCAATGAGCAAAGTAGAAAGAGCCTAGGAAAATGCATCTTCTCCCTATTCAGTCAGCAGTTGTCCATCGACTAGTCTTACTTACCGCACCGCCCGGAGAAAAGGGATTTCTCAGTGATAGACCCATGAGAGCATGTGTGCCAGTGACAAAAGAAGTGTGAGACGATCTGGGAAGTGAGGGATGCCCTTCCTGGGTATCACGAACGGCGAGGCAGGAACGGCTGGAGGAAAAGCAAGGCAATAGGGTGCTAGGTTTAAGCAAGTATTGTCCGTCCGATCATTGGAATCGGCTTAGCCGAAAAAGGCAGATCTAGTTTCAGTAGTAGGAAGAACACCCTTCTAAGGTGAAGGTATTCCATTTCTAAGAAGGAAGTTCTATATATTCGAACTAGAGAGAAGCTCTAAAATGGAAATCGAAAAGGAACCCCTTGTCCGTCCAGGTACTCACCCCGCCGGAACTCGCAATCAAACATAGGGTTGGCAAACTAGGAAGGCACAGAAAAGAAGGCAGTTGCGAAGGCGAGCAAGGTATTTTTGAATTTCCTCAAATTGATTCATCAATGAAGTAGTTGAATTGAAGTAAATGTGCCTACGAAAGAAGAGCTTTCGATATGGATATGCGAACAGGAAGAAAGCAAGCATATATTACTATTGCATTGGCAACGAACACCGTCAAACAAAGATAGCTGTTGAGGAGGAAGACCTGGATAGGGAGCCGGTTACGAATAAACCTGGGACTAGGAAACCCCGAACTACGAATGGAAACACTTTCTCAAGCAGGGGTAAACGGATCTGGTTAGGAAGCCGGAGATGGAAGAGAGGGTGTCGTGTCGGATCTTCAGTCGGGGAAAACAACGGATGCTCGGGATAAAGCTGGACTTCGATTGGTTTTTGATGGATATGAGCTTTCCCTGAATAAGGATCCAAATATGCTTCCTAAAACAGCATGCGCAATGGTGGGCCGAGTACATAGCATAGCGTATATCAAGTATCCAACGCCTTCCGAATAAGGAATGGAAGCCGACTTAATAAAACTACATCTTGCTGATGTAGGTGTAGACAGGTATTCTAAAAGGAGTGACAATATTGGGTGTAAGGATTCTTCTATGCAAACATTGACCACTCGTATGGTAGCCTCACAACCATCTACAAGGGAGACTTCCACCTCAACCTGAAGTTCACCCACGTGGAGCCTTTACTAGTCGGAGTGGTAAGACTACAACCGATCCTCTTCCCCAATGCCAGCGTTGTATGTACCACCTGCCTTCTACCCTAGCCGGCCCAATACCTTCTCCGCAGGGACCTCAACAGTCCACTACTTCTGCTGCACAGCCTAGTTCTTCTACACCAGCAGCTATTGCTCCTAATGATCCATCATCAATCTGCTTCACCTGTCAACCCGAAGCTGCCATTTCCAGAACGGTTTGTGAAGTCAACTAAAGACAAGCAGATTGCAAAGTTTCTGGATATGATGACAGATATGCAGATTACCACCCCCATCCTTGATGGTGTCTTACAGGTGCCGATGTATACACAGTTCTTTAAGGACCAGCTCGCAAAGAAGCGAAACATTAACGAGCCAGAACTGGTTACTCTTACTAAGGAATGTAGTGCACTCGTTCAAATAAGCTACCTCTCAACTTAGATGAGCCTGCCAGTTTCAGTATTCCATGCTTGATAGGAAGTCAAACTTTCCATGCTTTATGTGGTCTTGGGTCTACTGTGATTCCCTTCACTGTCTACGAGCCACTACCATTGGGTGATGTACGGCCGACTAGCATCACTCTCCACCTTGCTGATCAGGATCAAGCAGACATTTTGGGTGATATCCCTGCGATAGTTGGTAACTTCGCATTTCTAGTTGATTTTCTTGTCTTGGAGATGTAGGATAAGAGTTTTCCTATTTTTTGGGGGGAGACCTTTTCTAGCTACTGCAGGGGCTGTCATCGATGTGAAAGATGCTAAGCTCACGCTTCAATTTGGTGAGGAGAAAGTCTCATTTGACATTAGGTATATCTTCCAACTCACCTTCCTCACTGTCCAGGCCATAGTAAGCAATATGAAACGAGTCACTTAAGCCCTAGTAAAAGGCTACTCTTTGAATCCCCTCTTTAAGGCATATAAAATTAGTACTCTTCCTGAGCTAGCTTAAGCATATCTCGAGCGAGTGAGTTTCCCTCCATCAAGTTCTAAGCGATCAAATAAGGTCCTTGCTCTCGAGCCAATGCCAATACCAATAGATAGGGTCTAAACGAAGGATTAAAAGGAGGTTACCGGTTAAGGGAAAATGCAATCTCTGAGCCAGTTGGAGAAAAAAGGTAATCAAAGAAAGTTTCAGTTGGACTTTCCCTGCCAACCCTACCCAAATTTCATACCCTGCGGTTTCCATTCCTCTATTGATATTTCGTTCCTCGAATCGAGACTTTCTTTGTCGAGGATCTCTGGTTTAGGGTACTCCATCGAGTTTTAGTTTCTTCTTCTAATGGCTGTATCCGTCTAAGGTGGCTATTTGAGTGATTTAAGTATCGCGGTTGTCTTGAGCTCTGGATTGATGGACGGAAACCCGGGGCTGGGTTCGATTTCAACTCGGAGATAGCCGGGTCTATAGTAAGAGCCGCTTTGTGAACATCATCGGATGACATAGCCAAGGTAGCCGCAATAGAGCAATTATGCCTTAAGCCCAAAACTCTTCCTTCTAGGGATCAGATCAACCTAAAGCACCATCAGTTGTGGATTCATCCACAAAGTCTTTCTACTTAGCTCGTCAAGCGAAGTAGCTATCAACGGCTTTAGCATGACAACTAGAAGATCAAGCCATGGTAAACTGCCAAAGCTTCTGTTGTAGTGTAGCACCAGGGTTCAGCCTTCTCCTTGCCGAGTTGCATCGCCCGCATCGTGTTCAATTGGAAAGTCTAGCAAAGGCGCTTCCAACTCCTGGTTCAGGGTCTGAGGTTACCAAACAAAGATGAATCCTGCGCAATCAGAGATTAAGCCATAAGATCCCACCCAGAAACTGGAAGAGTCGGGGGCACCTACCGAAGGAGTCTTCCCTCCATCGATTCAATGACAAAACAGCTCTATTGAGAGGGCCTTTGACAACCCTCTTGAATGTGGCTCGCTCCTAGTTTTTCTTCCCCCGCCCGTTCTATCTAGGCTGGTGGCTATACCAGATTTCGTGTCTGATCGAACTTGAAACTAGCCCATTGAGCTTCTTGGATTCCAAACCAGAAAGAAGGATCGCACACAAGAAAATAGAGTTGGAATGAAAGATGGGGTAAAGATGAGCTTTATTCTCCTAGCTGCTCTCCATCCAGCAAGTTACTCTCTTTCAAAAGATGACAACTCAAGATTACCAATCAAAACCAACGCTTTTTCTTCTCCTATAGCTTCATCATTACATCTTTCACTAGTTGTTGGATGTGAGTGATGAGATCGATCCATGGAATTTTTACCTCACTCACATACTTTGGAAGATGAAGAAATTCTCTTGAATT
The DNA here is from genome assembly GCF_003073215.2 of Triticum urartu. NCBI lineage: Eukaryota > Viridiplantae > Streptophyta > Magnoliopsida > Poales > Poaceae > Triticum > Triticum urartu. Next base: position 304,348,307 of record NC_053025.1, read on the forward strand.
TACTTATGGGCTGGCTCTACATGTGGTCAGATGGGTTCCCCTCTTTAGTCATTTGGTACCTCTCCAACGCTTCCTCCTATTCCTATTGATCAGATCAAAGCCAAACCTATCTAGTCTTGCACGTTGTCACCCACCGCTCTTGCCAAAAACAAAGAAATTCTATCTTGGGAACTAAAAAAGAATCGTCTTGATTCTCCGGCTAGCATCCTTACTTCCTTCTTCAATGGAAATTCTATGTTTTGGCTCGGTATAAACCAAAAAATGAGAAATTATCTTATTTGTAGAAAAGTATTCTTTTGGTTAAATCTGGAGAACCCAGTCGAAACTCTGATTCATGTTTGTGGATTTTAATAGCTCTCCTATCTACCCAGAAATGATCTTCTACCTTTACTATCTGTGTTCTTTACATATCTTTTGATTGTTTTTCAAATTAGTGTGTCGTTACAAATTCAGTGGTTGCACCCTTGTGAGCAAGTTGTTGCCGGATTGGATAGGAGAAGTGAAACAAAGCTACGAAGGATAAAAATTAGCTGAAGAAGTTAAGAAGAGCATTAGTGAAGCGAGAGGAGGACAAGATGGTTGGGAAGAGGAGGAAGGGGTGTTAAGGAAAAAAGGGAGGCTTTATGTGGGGACCGCTGGAAATGCAAGAGCCAGGATAGCGCAAGAACTGCATGGGACAGCTACCGGAGGCCATTCAGGTATACTAGCTTCCTATAAGAGAACTAATAGGAACTTTGTCTGGCCAGGAATGGATGCCTCTCTTGAGGACAGACTGTGACGGTAAAGCAACAACATCAACTCGCAATGGCCCTCGTGCCATGAGACATGGATTTTAGTCGACGTAGATTGGATCGAAAGATCGCACTTCCGCTCTTCTCCTATCGGACTAGTCACTTCCCACTCTCCTCAAGTGAACAGTTTAGCCACTATCCTCCCATATACTCTGCTTTTTCATTGCTTATGAACTGGAACTTGTTGGTGCATGGATTTCACGTTTCAGCAGCACTTTGGTTTGTGCATGGTTGTGAAAAGAAGGCTTTCTATACACTTATATGAACTTCATTGGCGAAAGAAAGAGAAGCTTGCCTTGATAAAGCACAGCCTTTCGCACTCCAATAGGCATATATTATTACAAGGTTATGCCCAAAGGTCTCAAAAATGCCGGTGCTACATATCAACGCGCCATGACTAAGATCTTCGATGAGATAATACATAAGATTGTCGAGTGCTATGTAGATGATCTCGTTGTAAAGGCGGTATCCTATGAAGAACATCTTCAACATCTCAGAATCATATTCGACCGCCTAAGGCAACATGCACTCAAGTTAAACTCGTTGAAGTGCGCCTTCATGGTCTCGTCAGGCAAATTCCTTTTGATTCTGTTGTCAGAGGTGCCTTTCAATTTCATTGACCTTGGTACTGCATTTCATAGATACCTTCGCTATTACAGTAACGCAATTCTCCACTAAACCCATTGACCTAGGTACCGAGTCTGTTATGCGTACGTCTTTTCGGACTCTTTATTTGTTTGTGGACAACAAAAATGCAAACATGAGAAAAGGGGATCATTCCATTTTGAACACACCCATCTATCTCATCTGACCTCTCCGAATTCCCGAGTAACGAACCATGGGCTATAGATGGTTGGGACATATCATCATCCGGAGGGAGTGGTCTTAATACCGATGTCTTTCTTTAACCTTTGGGAGGTCAAACCACTGAACCTATTTCTTTGACCTTGGGACCGATAGATAAGAAGGCAAGGCAGAAGAACCAATTGAATCGCAGAGAACAGGTAGCTCCGGCATGTGAACTTGTCGAACCATTCAACTATATTGTATATCGATTGGCCACATCAACGCATTTCACCTCGGAACTTGTACTTGGAATAGAGCCAGCCTTGAGATCCGCCACATCTTCCTTCAAGTCAGAGAGTTGAGATAGAACAGCTTCGCCTTTGACCGGTTTGCTGCTTTCCTTTATACACAAGCCCCTATTATTAAGGTATGGAGGTTTTTTCTGGAATGACCAAAGAACAAGAGAAGTTCAATGAGGTGCAAACGCAAGAATTAAAGCAACAAGGACAAGTGCTAGGATAGGATCCCGAAGGATGGCATGCCTATTCAGCAACGTGCAGAAAGGATGGCTTCACGCAAGAATCTTGATGAACCAGGTATGTCTTCTACTAACAGATATGCTATTTGCAATTCCATTGATTCTACTAGTCTAGTAAAATCTGTTGTAGATAGTGATCTAGTGTTGGGAAGTACACAGGAGGAAATTGACAGGTCTATAAATTCTATTAAAGCAAGAGAACTTGCTCAAGCATTGCTTTATGAAGCTGCTCAGAAAAAGAAGTTAGCTGCTCATGAGAAGGAGCAATCTTCCAGTGTCGAGTTAAGCTCTGATTCAGAGAATGAGGATATTACTCAGATTGTTGAAGAGTTAGATAATCACAGTACTTGTATACCAGTTGGTGACAAGAACACTACGAGCAGAGCTAAGAGGAGGCATAACAAAAAACAGATACCGCCATGAAGACACTAATCTTGAATGTGAGGGGCCTGGCCAGGTAGAAGGGGGCAACCTTCTAAAGTGATAGAGTGGGTGGACATAGTTTGTGTGCAAGAAACTAAGAGAGAACAGTTCTCAGATAAAGAGTTAATGGCAATTGGTGGCAGAAAGCTTTTCAAGTGGTTTTGCAAGCTAGCCAGTGGCAGTAAAGGTGGAATGCTTATTGGAGTCAATCTGGATGTCATGGATGCAGACCTCATTGGGGAGGGTCAATTTCTCCATGGTGTTTGAGTATAGAGGCTTTGTGATAATTGTGCTTGGGTGGATGTTTATGGTCCAACCAAATTTAAGAGCTATGTTTTTGTCAGAGCTCACTAACTTTGTGCAGAGTGTTGATCTACCTTTGCGGGACATGATCAGATTTGCTCATGAAACAATGGCAGAATACATATTAATAGGATGGAAGCTTTTAATGCTTTCATATCTGAAACTGAACTACAGGAACTGAGAAGGGTTGGTGGCCTGGACTAACAAACAAGACAGGCCAGTGAGAGAAGTTTTGGATAGAGTTCTGGTTTCTTCAACTTATGAGGATTTATTTCCTAAGTTTTACTATCCCTCTTGCAAGCTGGGTCAGATCATTGTCCTTTACTTCTAGAAAATGGGGAAGATAGGGGCTGCCACTAAGTTTCGTTTTGAACCATCCGCAAGAAGGGTTTAGAGATATGCTGTTACAGAAATGGCCTACAAGAACTGTTGCAAATGTTCCATTCCAGACTATTGGCAACAAGTGTCTCAGGGCTTTAGGAAGTTCTTGAGAGGGTGGAAGGCAAATGATGCTACTGACAATAGAAGAAGTAAATCCAATCCCTGCTTTAGCCTTGCTGCTTATTCACTGGCAATCCAACCATACCATTCTTGTCTATCAGGATCAGTCTTTCCCTCAAGTCACCTTAACATGCTTCTTTCTTTCCTTCACTATGCAGATACAAAACTAGGTTGCGGACGCATAAAGCCACTGATACTATTGGTCAGAAGTATGATTTGACAAAAACTACTACTTTAGCAGCTATGCGAAATGGAAGTTTCCTTCTTCTTGCTTGTTTGGCCGTCCGAAAGCAGATACAGATATCGGGGAGAAAGCAGCTCTCTGAGCGATGGATACCGATCGATCTCGGTTATTTTCATTGATCCTGGCCTATCTCCATAGCGCTCACCCAGAGGGAATTCACTCAGCTCTGGGCCGCATCCATCTGGTTGGCATGAGAAAGAAGGCAATTCCTTCCTTGGGTCAGATCTCCATTCCGGGATGGAAGAAAGAAATGATGGTTTGGATGAGCAATTGGGAAACACACATGGGGTCATGGATGGCTACCTAATGTGAGATGCATGCATTTCGGATAGAATGTCACACTAGCTCTGGAGTGCCCGGGGGCGATAGATATATGGATATATAGAAGGAAGGGAACATCGTCTGCGAGCTCTCTCTCCTAATCCACTTTCTTATTGCAAAGGCTCCAACAGAGCAAAGTTGTACAAAAAGAAGTATGCATATGGTCGGTCCCCTTCGAAAGGCAATGGAAAGCAAGGGTCCCGCTAGCATTGAGGAAGGAAGCGGTGAGACCAGTTCAGCCATAACCTTGAATGAATTTATATAAGCCAGGATCTTGTACCGGGTACGGAGACTCTCTACTGATGCTCCCCTACCCCCTCTGCCTAGGGTAATAAGCTGGAGTGATAAGCTTAAGCTAATAGCACATAGAGAGCTAATACCATATCCCGCCCGGCTCCGCCTTTAGCTGACCCAGCTCGGACTTGCCCTTCAAGCGTTCAAGAATAAGCATGGGAGTCGAATAGAGATGGCACTTGGAAACTACCGTTGGTATTTCAGGTTTCACATTGTACAGAATGAAATCATCGATAGGGCTCGCCCCGAAGAGAGGATGCCGCGCTTAATAGAAAATTGTTTAGTTTAGGCATTTAGCTTAGCTTAAAATAGATATGTAACATGATGTACTTACACGTGCAACCACTCTGTCTTCTAGACCGGGGTCATAATTGAACCCACAACAAACCTCAGATGATGTGACTTCTCCACCCTCTAGGCAATTCAAAACTGGTCCCATTAGCTCGAATTTACTAATGTTAGAAAGGAAGACGAAGGTGCCAAAACAAAGCATTTGTTTCAAGCGCTATCGTGTCCTTGAGCTTCAAAGTCTCCAAAATCTTGATCGAGAAGAGTAAGCATTGCCTGGTGAGGAAGAGCGGAAGCATAGGTTTTTGGATCCTAGCGAAGGAGTTTCAAGCACGGATTATGCTTCTAAAGATCACTATTTGGCTTGGCCCCTTCCTGCCAAAGATTTGAGATAACTAAAGCGACTCGCAGTCAAAACTGGTGGAGCCAATGCCAAAGAGGAAATGTGTAGATAGTAGGTGAGCGCCTAGCCCCTTAGTCTTTCGGATCGGAAGATTCATTGGTTTCATCCAAAGGCATCTGTCTTGTCTTCCTCAAATTGTTGATCGAGGATCAAAGACATTGCTAAAGCAGACGCCTATCGAACGGGAGTTCTTGTACCTGCTAGAACGGCATCTGCTCGAACTTTTGTTTCTTAGAAAAGAAAATATGAACTCACAATGTGCAACAGAAATGTACCCACCGGTTGAGAAACCACCATAGTTGGATGATTGCTCGCGCTAGTAAGACAGCTTTGACTCTTCTTGATCGTGATCTGGTGATCGGTCACACCCTCTTTAGAGGTTCTAGGCCCTGCCTATTGAGTCATCTACCACAGAAATAGAGTCTCGTGATGATCCTGGTACAAAAGGTTCGTCAGGCCCGCATTCAGAGACTTCTGCCTCAGACTCATATCCATAAAGATATTCTCTCGCTTTCTAGCTGTACCCTTCTTCACACCCACCACGGAGGTTAGAGATTTCCCGTTATCAACATTGTCCAGGCAGGACTCTATTTTTAGAATGCTCAGAGCCAACCAAACAGTTTGCTACGTCCCTCGAGAAAATCAAAACTTCATTGGAAATTCAGGACCAACTTAGGAAGGCATGGACTCATACTTTGTAAGGTCGAAGTCCACACATAAGAAAATAACTAGTGCCTAGGAATACCCCCTTCTTCACCAAAGGGTGCGGTTAACTAACCCAATTCACCGGGATCAGACGCTATGTCAGACATTTATCTAAGACGTTATGCTCTTTTGATTGAATTATAAGAGAATTCAATCCCTAATTGGGCGTACCTTCGTTGACATCAAAACGCGCTCGCTTGAAGCCCCTACGGAGGCGGGTTTGTAAGAGAAATAAGAGGTGAATTAGCACAGTTAAGAACTTCCTAAGGGCTACCACCGGTGGCCACCTCAAATAATGGATCAATTGGAGCTTATTTGTTAAAGCCACCACCCTGGTATCACAGATCCAACTTGGTTCAACGAATATAAACAAGAATTTAAAGGGATAAATATTAATGGCTGCCGCATCGCTCGTGTAATTTGCTAATCCAAATTCAACCTTTAAGTGCATTTCAGTAGCTTGAAAACGAAGTCATTGCTACTGGCTTCACTATTTTAGAGATTACTCTGGGCAGAATCCACCGACTTCAATAGCCAATTGGACCACTGCCTCCTTCAACAGGAGTAATAAAAATGCTTTCTACCGTCGCCTACTTACCTTAAAAAAACGACTAATGATCAACCAATCACAGAGGTCCTTTTCCAGCATCTACATGCTCATGCTGCAAACTATCACATAGGTCCTATTTCAGGTTCATTTACTTTCTCAAATAAGTAACTTTGTCTAATGTTTCCCGAACGAGTAGCTAAAACAACCACCCCCTGATCCGAAAGGAATGGGTGTTCCTGAGGCTTATTCAAAGGGCTTTCTAGTGAGTTAATGGGGAATGAGGGTATCACCCATAACCAGTTTGAAGATGCAAAAATTATGTTCTTGTCAAGGAGGGGGATTAGCTACACAACCAAGGAAGACCTTTTTAGATTATTAATATTATGACTGCTTTTCACTCTTGTCTAGATCTTGCTTTTGCTTAGAGGGCAGGCCGCAGGACAAAGCAAGAGCTTGAATGCGAGGGGCGCAGCGAATGTTTGCTTCGAAGGAGCCTGTGAGCCAGCGATAATTAGACCCGTTAGTTAGTAGGGACAACTTGAATACTCCGCCTGTGTCTAATCATCCACTCGACCAGCCAATGAAACGAATTGAGATGAAAGTGATCGAAAGTTATCTCCCGTAGAAGGAGCTATGTTTGCGAAGGATCGAAGAGAGCGTTGAGGGCGCTAGCAACAGCGTGTTTGTTTCAACACAAGAAGTGCCGATCCAAGCTTTAAGAACTCAATCGTCCGTCCGACTGAATCACTCGTTTATGGCTCTGATTCCAAGTCAGGGTTTAAAACAGCGGTGACCCAGCTAGTTGAAATTTTTTTACTTGGAACACCAGACATGAGAGCCAGCTACAGAGACAGCTAATGATATCAAAGTTGACGAAGCAAGAGAGTTTCATTCAATTCTTTTCAGAGTGTACGCCTATGATCAATAGTTCCTTATGTAAAGGATCTTTCCCTTCTCATATTCTATTCAAGAGTTCTCAGTATTTAGCAAAGCTGTTCCTATCTAACGGATAAAAACTGGATCAAATGACAAAGACATTGTTTGTGGAGAAAGAGGTGGCTTTTCCCGGATGAAATGAAACATTTGATTTGTGTAACAGGAGAAAGATTTCCCACTCCTTAGCCATAAAGATATGTGGCCATGAAAAAGGGAGGGGATTTAGTGGAACAGGATTGGCCGGGCGGTAGAGTCGTGGAAACACTTGTTGATTCCTATTTTGGACCCTAGCTCCATGGAACAGTATGCTACTGCGGAAACATGGAAGAATTGCAATCTTAGATCAAAACACTATGTCTGGAAAGCTTGATAAGGGTCAGTTACTTGTACATTTGATTAGTATGAGCCACTCACATCGTTTTTTAAGGATAGGTGGGAGTAGGACCCTACAATAAAGAGCAGATAGCCCACATGAATCATGGGAATAACAATACGAGGCCTTTGACGAGTAAAGGAGAAATGCAAGATTTGGATCCGCGATTTCAACAAGTAGTTCGTGCTTCGTCGGCAGGGGAGACTATAGGCCATGAAAACCCACCCCTGGTATCTCCACCTGTGGATTGAGAGTCAAAAAGTGTGAATTTCGTATGTCCCGCTGGCACACGATTTCGATTACTTTTCTTGTTTCCCGTTTCGGAGATCCGATAATGGAATGCTAAATCGATATCTGGGGTCGAGCCAGGGTACTTATCCTCCCGTCTATAAATCAATGACCAATAAAAGACCAAAGCGGTGATAAATCAAGGGGCGGACAGGAGCAGCATCGTAGCTAGGAACAGGTGCTGCACCGTAGCTAGTAGGAAGAAGTACAGCATAGCTACATTCCCCATAGGGTTGGCGCCCCTCTTCTCCAATACAAATTGAATCATAGCAAGGGCTAAGCTATCTTAAAACCACCTTCAGCCTTAGATTTCTAAGTTCTGTTTCCACCATTACTAGTGTTTCCTTGCTTTTCATAATAGAAAAAGATCAACTAAACTAAACCAGAGATTGTCGTAGAGATTGGCAGGACTGGGTATTATTCTGGGCGATGAAATGGATGGAATTTCTTGAAACATAACTCACTTCACTTATAATCGAATTTGGAAAAGGGAGACTAGCTGCTGCAATAAATCAAGAAGAAAGCAGGCGCAAAAGAGAAGCTCAATGAGAGAGATTCTAGACCGGTCATGGTCGGGGCTGATCGATCGCTCCTTAAAAGGGAGTTAACTGCTTCGAACCATACATGAAACTTATCTCATAGAGTGAGCTAGCCCCAGATAGCGAAGGATAGCTATTGACTTATTGGGAAACCCGCCTCCAATACATGCTTATCCCAAACCCCCTATTCCTTCATTTTAGGTTTTCATGGCCAATTCAATAACATAGTCCGCACACCTCTTTTCAATTCTCTAGAGATAGTTGTCATTTATCTCTTCTTCCGGGTACCTCCTATTTGGTTGGAAGTTTCCTGCTCCAGTTGGGAAAGCAAGGGCCCTAGTTTCGTTATTGAGTCTCGTTATGGTCGAATATGAATGAATCCTGGAATGGAATAAAAACATGAGTAAAATGCATCGTAGTCCCTCAATCGAACAGTCAACTAGTTCATATCTAACCTTATGTATTCTTTTCCCGCACCTTAGCTTCAAATAATTGAATGAATGAGTGCTATTTCAGAGTTCAAGCTTAGGTATTAGCTCGCTACAGTTTAGTCAGTAGTTCTGTCCCTTTGTTCGGTGAACTAGTTCTGGATATAAGCATTAGAATGAGAGTGGCTACGTATTCGGATTACTTGACTCGCTTTCCTGTTTCCGAATCCCTTCTTGCATACAATCCTAATTCACAATCCGATTCTTGCTCGATTCTATAATGAAAAACAGACCTTGTGCCATGGATTTGATGAAGCTTGAAAGGACTCCCCTTGTTCGAAGCCAAAGATAAGAAGCATACGGGTGACAACCCCAATCCTTATATATCAATCCAATTACCGGAGGAACGAAGAAATAAGTTTGCCTGACGCCCGAAAACAACTTGTTTGTTTTGGTGGAAGAGGAAGAAATAGAGAAAGATCGCCGCTTTTCATACGCTAATTCGTGATTCAAAGTAGAGCGAGTGAGGGAGCTATACCCGGGACTCAATCAACATATGCCAAGTGTTCCGTAATCTATGGGCAGCACTCCGTAGGAATGTTATAGTCTAGGCATGTCGTAGTAGTCATTAGACAGAAAGAGGAGAAACTTAACATATCTCTACGAAAGGACTTATTGTTCGAGTAGGAAGATTTCGGTTTTTCTCCTTCCCTCTTTTCAATAAGAAGAAGTATTTGAAATGAAACAAATTCCTCTTCATTCTGTTGTGCTCAGCGAAGGAACTGCCTAAGCATACTTTTGCGGATCCAAACTTCTTTGTTCTTTCAAAGTCTTCTTCTTGCATATAAGAACGCAACTTTTGCAATTCCTTGGATTTGAGTAGTAAGCGGCATCCCCTCTGAGTTGTGAGTAAGCGGAACCATTCTTTTTTTGTTCTTCTCCAGATTCTGGCCGGTAGGAATTTGCCTCTTCTTTTTCCAACTGATATGGCCGATAGGAATTTGCCTATGATTTTTCCAACTGATATGTCGATATAGAAAGATCTCCTTATTTCAAAACCGCGGGTTCTCGCGTCATTTTCTTTAAAAGATATTAGATCACCGTGGGAAACTTTGAAATGAGTAATGGTTACTAGTCCATTATTCAAACAAACCCTTCGATGACTTATCGGCTGCCTTGCTTGAGGAAGAGTGTCACTAAAATGGAGACGAACCGGAATCACGTCCGATCTTGTTTCTTGATTGAGTAAAAAAGGGATATATGAAGTTCGTTCTCTTCCTCTGTGCATCTCCCTTATGGGTAAATCCCCATAATAAAGAGACAACTTTCGTGTAGTTTGTGATTTGATGTTACTGTTTAGATTTTCTCTCCGAGAAAGATTTCTTTTAATGGATCTCCTCTTGTTCCTCAATCTTCGGAGAATACGGCGTTGGATTAGAGAAAGTTCTCTGTTCCGAACATTTCCTGGAAGTAGACGACACGTTTTAAATCTTAATGCTGGCATGGCATATTTCGTTGAATCAGTCTTTTTCGCCACATCGCGTATAAAGGGAATCGAACCCAACTCTTCCACGAACCCCCCACGAATGGCCCTCCCTTAATTCAATGAACTATGAGAATTCCTTTTTTCGTTTTTTTCTTTTCAGTTCTCATAAGTCCTTGATATACTAGCAGAAACTCAATACTTGACCGACTGCGTCACAGTGCTCAGGTAAAGTGGCAGTGGTTGAAAGCGAGCGGAAACGTCAGTGTTTTCTGTGCGTTACGATAGTAGTGGTGAAATAAAATCCAATTCAAATATCTCAACGTAAAAGGAAAATCGTTTCACTTTGAAAGGAAAACTAGCTATATGAGATCAAAATCACTCTATCTACGATATTCATTGCACCATGATTGAAGGACAATGAGGGGCAGGTTATATTCCCTTTCTTCTGATCGATTGAGGAATCGCTGATAATGACACCATGTCTGTAGCATCTACTGCTATTGCAAGGCCCGAAGCACGTGGGAGAATGTTCGTTTTTTCTGGATCGGATTAGCAAAAGCAAGCAAGCATGTGATGTGGCGAGGAAGCCTAAAAGAAGCCTTTGGGAGGCAGTGTGGTGACGCCCTGTTTGGCGCGTGGGAATTAACTAATCTAATGATATATTGGTAACTGCCTGTGGGTCCGCACACCACTCCTTATGTGCTAAAAAGCCTTCCGGGTCGAATTTATTAAGAAATAATCAAAGATTAGAATGCCAATGTGAATTTAGGTTCAAAAGGATCAATAGCACATGACGAAGTTCAAGTGTCTTCTCTTCAAGAGAATAGAGCATAATTATAGGATTATATGGATATCAGTGCTTTTATTCAATTCCCGAGGCACTCTTCAACGATTGAGGAGATTCCCGAGGCTGTCTTAGTGCTATCGTCAGGGTCACCAGCCTACTGTACCCCTTATTCTGGCTTAGCCTTGCTTAAACAGAAGAGGCTTGGTTAGCATCCTTTCTATCAAGTGCTGTTCTTTGCTACCAACAATTCTTTAAGTACGCGGTGAAGTAAATAATAATGCACTTGCTGACAGTAGAACCCCCAAGAAATATCACAGTATAGGCCGATATCTTTGTGCAATGTCATTTACAAGCTATGCTCCAAAGTCTTGGCAAATAGGCTGAGAGAAGTACTGGATGAGATCATTTCCGAGGACTTATTAAATAGGGGTGCTTTTTCTACGAATATAATCAATTTCATAATGCTATCCGCTTTGACGAAGCAAATCAGATGACGGGCGATCTACGCCTCGAAAAGGAGAAGAAGTGGTTGGGTGGAAAAGAGCTGGGTGCACAGGTACGACCAGCCGCCGCCGTAATGACGTGTATGTCACCCTAATTGATGTGTAAGAGAACCGATTGAAGGCTTAGGGCATGTACAATGATGGCATATGGATACATATGCTCCATGACAAAAAGTAATTTGAGGCATCTAAATTTATTTTTTCTCCCCAATGCAAGCTATCACTAGTGGGCCTCATTAAGAAATAAAAAATAAAAATTTTAGTACATATGCACCTCTTCTTTTCACTCCAACTTTTTCAGCTTTTGTTATCGGACCATACTTTTTCTCTTCAAGCACCCGCCTTCTGGAAAGGATCCCGCTTCCCTATCCGAACCTACTTTACGTCATATCCGATCCTACATGGCATGCGAGGCATCACCTTGAGGCTATGCATTGTACATGACCTTATACGGTCGAGCGACGCCAGCCATGCCATTTTCAAAAAGAATACAAAATATATTTGAAAGTTTCAAAAAGTATCAAAAAAAGTCGTACAAATATATATACATGTTCTTCAACTATGTGTAAGATTTCCTTAACTAATGCGATTATTTGAAGACTAATAGAAAAACACAAATATCTGGTCCAAATACAACAGAGAAAGCCCATTTTAATCTATGTATTTGTCCTTTTTGTGTACATCACATCTGAGTATACTACAAATATATGATTATGTGTTTTTTTCAGAATATTTTAGGCATGGAAATAGTATTTTCACTGAAAAAAGTAAAGACCTCCCTCAAGCTCAGCCTCCAGGTGCACTTTACGGGCGAATACTCCTTTATAATGTGCAGTGGCTAGTGAGATATACACAACTCTATGCAGGTCAGCTAAAAAAACTGTATGCAGGCCAGGAAATTAGCCTAAATGAGCAGCTACGAAGAACCGTTCTACCTCAGATTTACAGCAATTACACTCACCGTAGCTAATTTACAAAACTTCTTTTCCTGTCAGATAATCCCCTTCCTCTTCTGTGCAGTCCTCTAGTTCTCACTTCCATGGGCTAGTAATGGTACACTGCTTTCGGTGGGAGATCCAGGGACAAATGGGACGAAGCCTCGACCTCCGAACACCGGCCGCATGAAGGCGTTGTCAAACTTGCGCCAGTAGTGGTGGACTGACCGTGTTGGACTCGCCAGGAGCATCCGGAGACTCGTCGGGCGGCGTATGCTCACAGCATTCTCGAGATCCGTCTCAGGCCCATTCCCGGGCAGCTGTTCAAGGAAGGACTTCGGGCTGGATGGCTCAGAAAGGGCACTCACTTCCCTAGTGAGGTGCCTCGCTGGAATCAGGAGTCTGATCAATGGCTTAGTCAGTAGCCCAAAGACCTGATGAAACGTAAAAGATGTGATAATATGAGTAATTGTCTGGAGGTTGGCTTCCATATTATGTGGTTGTTCATATTAGAGATTTTGTTGCCCTGAATGGAAGGATGTATGGCATTATTTAAGAGGAAGAGGAAACCTACAATTGTGCTGAAAAGAACAATAATTATTGTACTGGTGATCATGATAGCATTGCTAGGGAGCTGAGTGTGCCCTGATTTTGCAAACTGCAAGTGATAAAATGACTAGTTAGACAAAGCACGAATGCAAACAACATGAACATACATAAGCAAAAATCCAGCCTTTTCCTGGAGCAGTTTCATTTGCAAATAGACCAGCTACACGGGCACGCACACCCTAATTGAGATATCATATTACAATGGTAACGAATATATTAATATTTCTTTCTAAAAAAGAGTGACAAAAAGATATATGCTTACTATCATTTTCTTTAACCACATGTTTTCAATTTTTGGCAGGATATTTTTTATTGTAATTTTTTGAAATGGGGGGGAAATAACACATTCTTGATTTGTTGATGACTCCTTTTAAATCAGAATGATTTTTTGGATAGGTGATTTATTTTAAAAAGATAACGAATCCAATATTGTGGAGGATATCCCGTCCTCATTGTGAGATGTCCTACACATAATATCTTCTTCAGATCTTTAACTATAGTTAAGCTCCATCACATGTCACAACTAAATACGTCAACTATACTGACAAAACAAGAAGGTAGGTTGTGCTTGTATAACAGGTTTTGGGTTATCGATACAGGGCTACTATGCAGGTAGTGCTATTTTACAAACGTCCATCAGTAGGGAGTGAATGTCGAAGATATTCCGGCCTTGAATTCACCTTTTTGCTTCAGACATGCTAAGTTCAGGCATGGGAAGTTGAATTGTCCAATCCCATGTTTGGTGTGTGGTGGGAATAGTAAAGGCAATTTGAGAGAAAATAACTTCCCACATGAATTAACGGGGACGAGGCTGGGAAGAGATACGTGGGAATTGACCTCCTTAATTCTCTCTTTCCCCATCCCACCTCAATTCCCTTGCCCTCCAATCAAACAATGGATTATATGTCACCTACCCCTTAAATTCCTATTCCCTACCTCTAATATCCCCCAACCAAACAGGCTATAATGGGTATTCCAGGCTGATAGATGCAGTCAAGCAGGACACGTTCAATTTTTCCAAAAGTACGTAAATTATGCAACTCCCTACTATGATTTTTCATGAAATTTGTTCACCAATGATGGTTGAAGTGTACCGGTGGAAGGTATATAAACAAAGTTCGGCACGCAAATTGCATATTCACAATGATGTGTTTTCACAAATTTGGTCTGAATTCCCATTTAAGTCGACAAATTTGGTATATCTGTTCTTAATGACAGAATTCTAATAAAGAATGAGGTGTTACATTAGCATATACTCCCTCCGTTCCATAATTCTTGTCGTGGTTTTAGTTCAAATGTGAACTAAAACCACGACAAGAATTGTGGAATGAACCAAAACCACGACAAGAATTATGGAACGGAGGGAGTACTTATTAAGTATGATAAAACACTGAGACTAGAAAACTCGATCATGCATTACACCCAAAGCACATATGGAATAGATCAGACACAATATTTTACCTTATTGTAGGCCAATGCAATTGACACGGCACCTCTCATGAGACCCGCCCACCAAATAATAACCTGAATAACCCACATCAAGTAAGTAACAGGAGTATTCTTGAAAGGACATAACATACATAAGATGTTTCTAATATGACACTCACTTGCTGCCTAATAGAGATCTTCTCCCCTGGAGTTGTTTTGGTCAAATTGGAGAGATAAGATAGTGGGAAAACAAATGCAGCTCTTGCAACCAGTACCAACGCCACAATAATGGAGCTCAAGCCAATAGATTTCATTGGGCTGCATAGTACAGAAAATGTGTTACAAAACAAAACTGTCTGGATGTGAACAACAAATATGTTACTACAGACATGGAAAGAAGCAGATAGAGAACATACCTATATGTTTCACTAACAATCTTCCACTTCTCTATATCCAATGCATCCATGCCAACATAGAGAAAGAGAAACGTCTCAGAGATGAATGACAACGTGGCGAAGGCATGCCTGTTGTGCATAGAATGACATAAGCATCAGCGAAGTTCAGATGTCAAATGATGGATTCACATGTATTTCTGATACAAACAATGCAGATACTTACTTGGTTGTGACCCTGGAACTCTCTGTTACATTGTGCCAGGTATAGTGTGACATTACAATACCACAGAAGAAAACCGTGAGAATACCACTCAAATCAAGCAACTGCAACACAAAGCAACCAGTCAATATCAATTAGAGCTAGCTGATAGTGACAGATTGTGTAGTATCTATGTGAAGTTAGTAGTGCAGGGTGCTTACTTCAGCCAGCATGTAAGATAAATAAGCCATGAGCATCATAATAGCAACTTCACGATCAGTGGAGTGCCTGGAAAAAATGCCAAATTAGAGGAACAAACCATAAAAGCATATTAGAAAATCTGAAATTGTATTGAGATTGGTGACACAGGTATCATATCAAGCACACAATTCAATGTGTCCAAGTACCAACCTGCCAAAGTACAGTTTCTTGATGACATAAGCACTGAGAAGTCCACTCTGCAGTAACACCACAAATTCAGTGAGACGGCAGAACTTGACAAGTTAACAAAGCCAAAGGTGGAACCAGGACAAAACTTACAGCTACTCCAAGAAAGGTGCTGGCGCCGAATAGATAGAGGAAATTTCCAATGAACTGTAAGAATTTGAGGCTACTGAAATTTCCAAGATCAAAGTTCTGGATTGCATTGAACAACACAACTGATGTCGCATCATTAACAACACCTTCACCAAACACCAAACTGTACAAGAAGGGTGTCTCATCTTGGTTTAACACCTGCAAGGTGCAAACAGAGTCCGTTGCCGAGAATATTGCCCCAAGTGCTGAAAAAGCGAACGTGCAGAAGGAGTCAAAAGCAAGAAGAGCAGACACGCAATGGAAATTCTTCTTATACTTAGGTTAATGGAAAAGTTTATACTCCAGGTTAAAGAACTGACCGAGGTAGTCTCCAAGCTCAAGGGAGCCTATGTTCAGCCTTGATATTAGCCCCATCGCACCTGTGATAGATTGGGCCAGTGAGACAGATGAGCAACAAAGCAACATGCTGAGTGAAATTTTAAGAGGGAGAGAACCTACCAAGGGATATTATACTGAAGGAGATCAAGGTCCCAACTACAGCAAACAATGTAATAGTCATGAAGTTGCGGAAGAATTGTTTCTTCTTCACTTGGAACCTGGTCAGGGATAGGGGAAAAGAGTAGTGTGAGTCATGCAACTGTTAGGCTCCTTAAGCAAAACTTGCAGTTAATATCTAATATAACTACTATCAGCCTTCCTTGTTACTCTAAAAGATATAGTCACATTCAGTTATTAGAGAGTACGATTTATGCATTAGATAGTTTCACTGTTTTTGAGTCGAACGACTGTCGCAACTAATTGTCGACTAGTCGATGAGTCATAAAAAAAATTCAAGACTCAACAACGTGTCGCAACTGCAGGGTCGACTATTCAAGAGTCGCTACCCAAGACCGACTAGTCGACTCGAAAACCTTGGGTAGTTTCCATCATCTTAACCTAGAAAACCAAATTTTGCAATAAAAGAGGAATCGATAATATGGGACACTCCTAAAATCAGAACAGTTATGTTAGGCTCCAGCATGGAGCACAGCAAATCAGTGACCCTATTCATTAATTTCAATTTCTTTCAAGAGAAGGATTCTCATGAATGATACACAAGAGAAAGCAGCGCAAGACTAGTGCATAAATACTGTAGTAATTTGCATAAGAAGAACATACCCTGCATTAAAAATGATGGGTGGGAGCAGATAGATGAAGAACAAATCCTCGCTGAAGACCATTAAGCGCGAGTTTTTCCCGCTGGACGCGAAGAGGATGACCGTGCCGGCGCCCAGCCCCTGCAGACCCACGCGCGCAAGGATCAAATCAAGCAACCACAACAAACACACACAGAGATGCAGAGGAGCAGACGGTACTGACAAGCAAGAGCGCGGTGGTGGACTCGTTCATCCAGCGATTCTCCTCGAGGAGGTGGCCGACGATGATGCAGATGCACATGAGCGCGACGAACAACCCCACCGCCATGATGGAGGCGTAATCCGCCGGCGGGTCGCCCAGCCCCAGCCCCATCATCCCGCCCTCCGGGCACCGAAATCAATCTCAATCTATGGAAACCAAATTGAGCCCCCCACGCCTGCCTTGTGTTACGCGACAAGAGAAGACAAGAGAGGAGCGAGACGAGCGGCGCAGAGGCAGAGGTCGGCCGGCGGGTCTGGGGAAAGGTGGCGCCTTCGCGGCCAAGGCAGGTGGAGGAGAGAAAGAAAGATCCGTGGAAAGCTACGGCGCGAGGAAACAGGGAGGGGATCCAGGAAGTTGGTTTGGGGATTTTTATGGGCCGTCTCTCGGTGGCGCCACGTGCGGCCAACGAACTCCTTCTGTTTTCCTCTTCTGTTTGTTGGAGCACGAAGAGGAACACGGAACGATTTCATTAGCTTGTCTTTTTTTCCTTCTTCTATCTAATAAATAATCGCCTTTTTCAATTTGATTTGAAGTGACGGTGGCGCGAGGGTGGCGTCGGCCCACCAAGGAGCGGGCTGTCCACACCACAGATGAGAATGAGCGAGTCGTCTCGTTGGGAGCCACCTCGAATGACCCGAAGGCTCCAGGCTCCAGCTCCTGCCTGCCTGCAGGGACCCACCGTGGGGAGCTCCTAACCGGCGCCTTAAGCGCCGGTTCAGGAAGCTGGCACTTGCACGCCGCACCTCATGGACCGGCCCACCACACGCTGTAGAAGGAAAAATGTCTCGTGAATAAAACACGCAAACGAACTCCTTCTGTTTTCCTCTTCTGTTTGTTGGAGCACGAAGAGGAACACGGAACGATTTCATTAGCTTGTCTTTTTTTCCTTCTTCTATCTAATAAATAATCGCCTTTTTCAATTTGATTTGAAGTGACGGTGGCGCGAGGGTGGCGTCGGCCCACCAAGGAGCGGGCTGTCCACACCACAGATGAGAATGAGCGAGTCGTCTCGTTGGGAGCCACCTCGAATGACCCGAAGGCTCCAGGCTCCAGCTCCTGCCTGCCTGCAGGGACCCACCGTGGGGAGCTCCTAACCGGCGCCTTAAGCGCCGGTTCAGGAAGCTGGCACTTGCACGCCGCACCTCATGGACCGGCCCACCACACGCTGTAGAAGGAAAAATGTCTCGTGAATAAAACACGCAAACGAACTCCTTCTGTTTTCCTCTTCTGTTTGTTGGAGCACGAAGAGGAACACGGAACGATTTCATTAGCTTGTCTTTTTTTCCTTCTTCTATCTAATAAATAATCGCCTTTTTCAATTTGATTTGAAGTGACGGTGGCGCGAGGGTGGCGTCGGCCCATCAAGGAGCGGGCTATCCACACCACAGATGAGAATGAGCGAGTCGTCTCGTTGGGGGCCACCTCGGATGACCCGAAGGCTCCAGGCTCCGGCTCCTGCCTGCCTGCAGGGACCCACCGTGGGGAGCTCCTAACCGGCGCCTTAAGCGCCGGTTCAGGAAGCTGGCACTTGCACGTCGCACCTCATGGGCCGGCCCACCACACGCTGTAGAAGGAAAAATGTCTCGTGAATAAAACACGCAAAAAACTGCCGGTACCGTCACTCGAACTCATGCCTTGAAACTACAAAGGAGGAACCATTCCGCTAACCACTACAACAAGGAACCCCTAGTTAGTACAAATGAACGCGAAGTGTATAAGAACCAATAAATTAGCGCTATTTATTGGATTTCCTAATTATTTTAAAAACACTTATTGAACTTGAAAAAAGATCATTGAACTTGGAAAAAAAGTTCACCAAATTTGAAAATGCTCATCAAATTTGTAAAAAGTTCATCATTTTACTTAAAGTTCATCAAATTTGTAGAAATGTTCGTCCATTTTTTAAAAAGTGTTCATCAATTTCGGAAAAAGTTCAACAAAATTTGAAAATAGTTCATCGGATTTGCAAAAAAGTTCATCGATTTTGAAAAAAGTTCACGAATTCAAAAAAGGTTCACAAAAAAAAGTTCATTGGATTTGCAAGAAGTTTATGGATTTTGAAAAAAGTTCACGAATTCAAAAAAGGTTCACAAAAAAAGTTCATCAAATTTGAGAAATGTTCATAGGATTTGCAAACAGTTTATGGATTTTGAAAAAAAGTTCACAAATTCAAAAAAGGTTCACAAAAAAAGTTCATCAAATTTGAGAAAATGTTCAACGGATTTGCAAATTTTTTATCGATTTTGAAAAAAGTTCACGAATTCAAAAAAGGTTCACAAAACAATGTTCCCGAAATCAAAAAAGTTCACAAAATAGAAAAAAGAACAAACAGAAGAAAACCGGCAAAAAAAGAAAGAAAAGAAAACAGGTTCACGTTCTTTATTTGAAGAACTGTGAAAGATGCTCTCAATCACCAAAGCTTGTTGTCCCCGGTGGTTACTGCGCATGTAAAGAGACTGTGGGGTGAAGGGTTCGAATCCTCCCCCACACACCTTTTTTTGAAAGAATTTAGAGTAGAAGAAAAAAAAAGGTAAGACGGGCCAGCCCAGTGCGGACGGAGGGGTGTGCGTCCGATTGCACAAAGAACTATATCGGGCGCAGAGAGCGCCGTTTAGGAAATGCCCCCACCGTGGTGGTGACCTTTTTGCATATTCAAAGTTTTAGATTGCTAGCCAGGCCTGCCGCCTGGTATCGTGGTGGTGACTTGTTCGGGATTCTTCTTTCTCTGTATGGTTTTTGGTTGCCAGCGCATCCGCGGAGAATTTTTTTTTCTCTGATTGATTTTTGGTTGCCAACGCACTTACGAAGGATTTCTTCTTTTTCTGGGTGGTTTTTGGTTGCTGACGCATCCACGGAGGATTTCTTCTTCCTCTTGGTGGTTTTTGGTTGCCAGTGCATCCACAGAGGATTTCTTCTTTCTCTTGATGGTTTTTGGTTGCCAGCGCATTCATAGAGGATTTGCAAGTGCTGTGCGCCGCCACGGGAATTCGCCTATAGTTACAATCATAAATTGGAAAAACATCACGGCGATGTATGAAGCCAAATCTTGATTTTAGTAGTACTAGCGAATGCTTCGAGCGGGGTGGTTAGCGAGGCCATCTCAAGAGCAGCCGATCCCTTTGTGCGTCGCCGCTGGTTCCCTCTCCCTTCGCAAGGCGCTCCGACGGCGGGAGAAAGAGGAAACCTCGGACCTGTGCGTCCGGTGTGTTCTCGGTAGGGTTAGGATTGATGGAGCCGCTACTGAGGCTGTCGTCGCGGTGGTGCGTCTGAATAAGTTCCTCCGGGCTTCGTTCGCTCTCAGACGGGGCTCTAGCCTTCGTTTAGGAGCTAGCGGAGTGGGGGATCCCCGGATCTTGTTGAGTTCGCGGGCTATGGTATCTGGAGGTCGATCGGCACTGGCCGGTTTGGTCCTCGGATGGGTAGTGGTTGTATGGAGGCGAATATTCTTCTTCCTCGTTGGTATGATTTCCTGTTGTGTTTCTTCATCCTTCTTTGTGCGGCTGCTGGAGGGATGTCCTGTTTTGTTCGAGCGATTGGCTCGGCGGCTGCGCCGGAACCGGATCCTAGTTCTCTTCCATCTAGAAGGGACGCATATAGCGGTACCCAAAGCTACAAATAGTGAAGGCTGGTGCAGGCGTGTTGGATGCACATGTGTGTCCTTGTCTTTTTTGCGCTATAAATGGGGGAGCAGCATGGCAATGATTATGGCGTAGTTGAAGATGAGGACCTGCATGAGTCTGGATGCAGATTACTATGTTGCATGGGTCTCCTCGCAAAGTTTAGGGATGATGACACAGAGCTCCGAAGGTCTTCATGTTTTGCTGGTTGTTTGAAGGTGCTCTTTGTTATTCTGATTGTTTATGCATGTGTTAGGGTGTGCTTGTTTGGGTTAAGAACTTTGTATTATGTCGTGATTTGAATACAATCATACTTTCTCAAAAAAAAAATCTTGATTTTTAGTGAAAATCTAGAAACTTAGCCTGTTGCATTGTTGGTTCTACAACAAACGACATCCACTCAACCATCACATTTGGACCATATGTACGGTAGGCTTGTGATTACCACCATAATTATTTTCAAAAATTCCTCGCGGTCCACCGCGCCCTGCGCTCACGCTGCGCGTCACTCCGACCGCGGCGGCCACCTCTCCTCTCCTTCCTCTGTGCACGTACTCAAGCCGCTCCCGCGCCATGGCCTCGAGTCCGAGATCGGTGACCTCCATCTTCAGGCCATCTGGTGAGCGACCGGTGGTCTCGGGGTTGGGGATCTCCTCGGAGTCGGAGGGCTCGGAGGTCCGCGGCCCGCGAGCGGAGGTGGAGACGCAGCCTGTTCCCGCGCCACCTTCGGCGCCATGGGTGCAGCCGCCCCCCTCAAAGAAGGAGCTTTGGAGGAAGCGCCATGCCATGGGTGAGCAGAACAGTGATCTGGGACGCGCGTCGGGCAGGCCGGCGATGTCGCCGGAGATGAGGGACAAGTGCTTCCGTTGCTTGGAGAAGGGACACTTCCGGGTCGACTGCATCAACGAGATCGTCTGCTTCCGCTGCGGGCTGCCCGGGCATGGCTCCAAGGACTGCAAGAGGCCCCGTAGCCCGTCTTCGGTGGATGAGCTGAGGCGCGACGCGGTGGCCAAGGTGGCTCACCGTGCCATCCCGGTGCCCCTCGCAGCGGCGCGCGGCGCGCCGCCGGTTGCTCCACCGCCCCTCCCCCCAGCAGCGCACGAGCCAGGATGCGCACCTGGTGTGGCCACCGCTGGCGCCGCCGCGGTTGCAGACTATCATCGATGCCGAGGAAGACCCCACAGAGATCTGCATCGTGCGTCGTTCACAGACGGTGGAAGATCTTGAGCGCCGCCTCCAGTTCGCCATGGTGGCGTACGTTGGTGGGGCGAGGCGTGAGATCCCTGCGGAGCGCATTCTTGAAGTTCTAGCTGGCAAGCTGGACATCCCGCCCGACCTGGTGTCCGTCCATCGCCATCGACCGGAAGACTTCTTGGTAGTTTTTGCTTCTGCGGAGTTGAGGAACAGAGTTTCTGCATGTCCGATAGTGGAGTTTGAAGGAGACAGGTTGTTTTTCCGGCCGTGGAACCGCCAGTCACAAGCAATGCATGCCATGTTCGGGTTTAAGGTCTGGCTCGAGATTGAGGGCATCCCTCCCCACGCCTGGGACAGATCGGTGGTGGAAGAGTTGTTGGGTTCGTCTTGCAAAGTGGATTCGGTCGTGCCGGAAACCTGCTCTCGCGCGGACTTGTCCTCGTTCAAGCTGTTGGCGTGGACTGCTCACCCTCAGGGCATCCCCACGCTGCGGTGGCTCGCCGTGCCGGAGCCTGGAGAGGAGGCGCCTCCTGCGCTGCTGCAATACAAGACGTTGATTCATCTCGATGCCGTCAAGGATTTGCGCGAAGCGGGAGAGCCATGGTTTCTTGGCGGCTCGTCGGGCAGCGGGCAGAGTGGTCTTCCTGACTATGACGATTTTGGTGGCCTGGATCACCGCACCGTCCGGCCGCCGTGGAGATTTGGTGTGCGTGACAACCGTGCCGGTGATTTTGGCTTCGTCGCCGGTGGCTCCGGTGCCGGGGGCCGTGCTCCTAACGGCCGGGGCGCGTGGGCGGCGAGCGCTGATTGGAGGTTGCCACCAATGGGCCCTGCTGACCCTGTCATCCAGGGGGCCCCGCGCGTGACGATAAGGGATAGGATCACCAGAAGACCGTCAGCTTTTGACCACTTCGGCGGGACCCATGGAAGCATCTCGGGCCATCCCGAGGCATGTTTCAAATCCCTCGTGCAGCAACCTGGCGGTGCAAGTTGTCTCGGAGGCCGCGGTTTTGCAATCCCCTATCACAAGGCAGGAAAACTTGGCAATGACTGCAGTGACTGAAACTGTGCGGGTGGCGACAAGCGCGACAAGGGAGGACCCACCTGTCCCAGTTGCAATCGGGGCCACTGCAACACAGGTGGGGACAATTCTTAGGACTGCAGTGGAGAGGATAAACACGGCGACCGAGATGGCTTTGGTGATCGCGCTGCCTACTGGTGAGAGGGAATTGGAGGTTGAGTCGCCAATCAGCGACAAGGCAGAGGCGAAAGCCACGAGAAAAGAGACACCTGCCACAGCTACAGACAAATCTGTTGAGTCTGGGGGGATCGAGGTACCAATGATTGCCCCCATTATTGATTCAGCATGCATCAAGGAGGGCAGGGGGTGCGTGGGCGTCCAGCCACGTGCTGCTACATGCACGAAGGAGGCTCAAGGCGACCCGGTGGGAGTGCTGCTGGCACCGGATGTGGTGGGGCCGGGCGAGATTGGCTGTCCCAATGAGAGGTTGCTGCATGATTGCACGCATGCACCGACTGATGGGTTTCATGCAGACCACGACAAAGGACAGCACACGTCCCCCCCCATCGAGACTACTGTTGCTGAGGAGCAGTTTTCTGCGTCCGTGCAACAGGGGCAGGACAGGCAAGTTGCAATTGTGGCTACTGAGTTAAGCAGTGAGAGAGGAGGCACGACAGAGAACTTAAATGGTCAAGATGCAGTGGCATTCGACAGGCTGAAGACCTTTTGTGCCAACATAGTGAAGAAGCTCGCGCCGCCATTGCTGAAAGAGGTTCAGGCGTCGACACTCCGACCCGATGCTGAACCATTCACCCCGAAGCGCACGACTCGCGCAGCAAAGCGCATCGGCGCAGCTAGCACTGGTCCGGCCAAGCCTAAACCTGTAGAAAATGTGCTCCTAAAGACGCTGGGTCTGGTCCCGGAGGATATGGTGCCGGATGAGGAGGCAGTGCAAGAGCTCAGGTTGTTGTTCGACTCCCCGCTCAGAGAGCAGCATGTTCGGGTGATTGCTGCGCTATTTGGCAAGACCTTGCCGTCGGCTGCAGAGCTGGAAGGTAGAGAGGGCAGAGCAATCGTTGCGGTCTAAGCAGTGGACGCGTGGTGCCGGTGCTGGTGGTGGACTTACTTTAGATGGAATACAACCCCGAAATCCTTAGTTGGAACGTGCGTGGCCTAAACAATCCGGCGAAGAGAAAGGCGGTGAAGGACTTTGTTTCCACAGTGAAAGTTAACCTTGTGTGCTTCCAGGAGACTAAGTTAGATGTAATCGATCAATTTATGCTAATTGAGGACCTAGGCCGGTCTTTTGACGGCTTTGTGTATTTGCCGGCGGTGGAAACTCGTGGTGGGATTCTTCTGGCGTGGGATACCACCATCCTCTCGGTGGACAATGTGCAGTATGACACTAACTTTCTGATGGCTCTCGTGCATGCTAAGGATGGTTCCACTTGGTGGATCACTGCGGTGTATGCCCCTCAAGGTGACGGGCCTAAAACCCAGTTCTTGCTGGAGCTGGCCAATCGGCGATCACTTTGCCCTGGCCCGTGGCTCATTATGGGTGATTTTAACATGATATTGCACGTGTGTGTGAGAAGAACAATACCAATATCAACAGGGCGATGATGTCCAAGTTCAGGAGTTTCGTCGATGATCATGAACTAAAGGAGCTCTACATGCATGGCCGCATGTACACCTGGTCGAATGAGAGAGATTCACCGACTATGACTAAGATAGACAGAATTCTAGTGTCGGTTGATTGGGATCTGGGTCACCCGGACAAGCTGCTTCAAGCGCTTTCTTCGAGTGTCTCGGATCACGCGCCCTTGCATCTAACTACTAGCATGCATTTCTGCCCTAAGAAGAGATTCAGATTTGAACTCTACTGGACTAAGTTAGAGGGCTTTGATGATGCGATCAAAGATTCTTGGGTGTGCGACGAGACGATCGTTGATCCGTTTAAAAGATTGGATACCCTGTTTCGTAATGCGGCTGTTTACCTCCAAGCCTCGGGCCAGCGCCGTACTGGGAACATTAAGGTCTTGATGTCTGTTGCAAACTGGGTAATCTTCAGACTAGATCAGGTGCAGGAATTCAGGAGGTTAACCTTGGCCGAGCTATGGCTGCGAAGATCGCTCAAGCTAGCACTGCTGGGTTTAGCTTCGTTGGAAAGGACCATCGAGAGGCAACGATCTAGAATCAGGTGGCTGCGGGAAGGAGATGCCAACACAAAACTTTTTCAACTGGCAGCTAATGGCAGGCGCTCTAAGAACTTCATTCCATATATTGAGCATGAGTCGGTGATTGTAACGGATCACCAGAGGAAGGAACAGATCTTCTTCGATTCCTTCCAAAATTTGCTGGGTGTGGCACATCACAGGGAGCACTCTTTAGATATGGAAGCCCTTGATATGGAAGCTGTTGATCTCACACAACTAGAAGAGATTTTCACGGAGGAGGAAGTTTGGAAGGTCATTAAGGACATCCCCCGGACCGTGCACCGGGACCTGACGGCTTTATTGGCGCATTTTACCAGAAGGCATGGGCGGTGATCAAGCCGGATATCATGGCGGCGATGCTCAAGCTTTATGTGGGAGATAGCAGGGGATTTGGCAAGCTCAACAAGGCACACATAGTGCTTATTCCCAAAAAGGCGGATGCCAAAACGGTTGGAGATTTTCGACCCATTAGTCTACCTCACAGCTTCTCCAAGCTATTCACCAAAGTGCTTGCTACTAGAGCACGAGCAAGGATGCCTGAGATTGTCAGCGTTAACCAGTCGGCGTTCATCAAAGGTCGATGCATCCATGATAACTACTTGTTAGTGCGGCAGGTGGCACGCAAAGTTCTCAAAAGCAAGGAGCATGGACTGTTTCTCAAGCTCGACATCTCTCGCGCGTTTGATTCGCTCTCCTGGCCTTTCCTCTTCGAAGTCATGAGAGCTAAAGGCTTTGGACCTCGCTGGCTACATTGGGTAGCCACAATTCTTGCCACATCCAGTACCAATGTTATAGTCAATGGCGTACCTGGACGCACCATCTATCATGCTCAGGGGCTGCGACAAGGAGACCCAATCTCCCCGCTTCTATTCGTGGTGGCCATGGATGCACTCTCGAAACTCTTTGTCAAAGCCTCTACGATGGAAGTCATTAGCAACTTGCGTGGAATAACACCTACCCAGAGGCTCTCTCTTTACGCGGATGACGTGGTCTTATTCATTAAGCCTTCGGTGCAGGATTTGACCTTTGTGCAGACTGCACTTGAGCTCTTTGGTGAAGCAGCTGGGCTGCGCATCAACTATAACAAAACCACGACTGTGCTTATCATAGGAACTGATGATGAAAGACAGCGTGTGATGAACCTGCTACACTGTGAGATGGGACACTTCCCATGCAAGTACCTGGGCATACAACTGGCGATCCAGAAACTGACTCGGGCCGATTGGCAACCGTTGCTCGACCAAACCAAAAAACTGCTACCAACTTGGCAACGCGGCCTCATGCAGAAACCCAGACGGCTCGTCTTAGTAAAGTCCGTACTCGCGGCGCGTCCGATTCATCAGCTCATGGTACTTAATGCTCCAGAATGGGTTTTCAAGGAAATTGATAAGTGCTTGAGATCGTTCTTCTGGGCCGGCAAAGAAAAATCTAACGGTGGCCAGTGTCTAGTTGCCTGGGACACGGTTTGCCGTCCCATGATCTTTGGGGGCCTTGGGGTCAAGAACATCAGGAAGCAAGCTCTAGCTTTGAGAGTTAGATGGGAATGGCTGAGGCGCGTCGATCACGAGAGACCATGGCAAGGTATTGGGATGATAAAAGACAATGAGGCCAGCTTAGTTTTCAACAGCATGATCAAAATAGTGGTGGGGAATGGTGAAAATGTCTACTTTTGGAAGGATAGATGGATTCATGGATTTACAATAAGTGAGATTGCTCCAATGATCAGTGCCATGGTTCGGACCCGAGAGAAGAACACGAGGACAGTGCAACAGGCTATTGTGGACAACGCGTGGATCCACGACGTTCAGGGCGACCTCTCCTTCATGGCCCATATGCAGGTGGCCAATCTCTGTCAAGCATTGGCCACAGTTCCGATCATTGCAACTATGCTGGATCAGTTCATTTGGCCGGCCGCCGCTTCCGGCTGCTATACGGCCAAATCGGTCTACAACCGGTTATGCCTTGGGCTCCTAGATTCACCCACCGCAAGATGCATTTGGAAAAGTTGGCCCCCCTTACGCTACAAGATCTTTGCCTGGCTGATGGTGCAGTATAGGTTGTGGACAAGTGATAGACGCGCGCGTCATGGTCTCCAAGATGCGCCTTCTGCCTGCTTCACATGTCTTTAGGAGATCTTGATTGTGTGGATCACATTCTTGCCCATTGTGTCTATGCCAGAGAGGTCTGGCACCGATGCTTTGATGCTCTACAGGTTAATGTGCAGGTGCCAAACACGGATGAGAAGTTCACTGATTGGTGGCTGCGGCAAAGAGGAAGATTTTCGAGGAAGGTTCTTCATGGATTCGACTCCTTCATGTTAGCCACTGCTTGGGCGTTGTGGAAACAAAGAAACGCGAGGGTCTTAAATAGAATTCACCAACAAAAGACCCCACCAGAGTTAGTTCAGATGGTGTTAGCCGAGATCAAAGAATGGAAGCTTGCAGGCATTGGAGCTGGAGGATTAGATCCTTTCGTGAGAGAGTAGTCTAGCGATTTTTGATGTTGCGTGGGTGCCAACCTATAATGTTCGCATTGGTGGTTGGCTTTTTGTAATTATACTCTCTGCCTTCTATAAAAATATGGTACGCTTTTGGCGTACTCTCGAAAAAAATTGCTCGCTCTTGCACCACTGTTCTCCCACCACCCAGGGGCAGAGCCCTTCCTATGGATGGACCACCCCCAACAATTCTAGCGGGGGCTAGCAATGTAGAGCATATTCCATCCATTCCTAAATACAAGTTTCTTTTGAGCGACTCACGGGGCGACTCCCAGCCGCCATCACAGGGAGCCTCCTTTGTGCTTCTTCCCCTCGCTGATGCTGCCGGTGGTGGCGATGGGACGCCCCTTCCTCACGCCACTACCTCTTTGTTCAATCCTGGAGCGCCTCCCAGCCCCATACGCGATTGCGCATCCTGGTTGGCATCTGATCCGTGGTCCTCATGGCGACACTCCAGTGGATCGACCACTTCCTGTTGGTGGCGTGCTGGTGCTGGTGCCTCCTCAGCTGCTAGCTTTTGGTCTCAGTGGGCTCCCGTCGATGTGCCTCAGCCAGATCGGGTTGCCCCTACATGGCCGGCAAGTCCATCAGATCTGACAGCAGTTGCATCCAAATCGGACTGGGATCTGTCCACTACAACTGGATCTTCGTGCCATGTAGGCCGTTGTCAAGGAGAGAAGCATGAACCGGGCGGCATTGCGGGATGTACCCGGAAGGCCTCTATGCGGGTCCTTGGGTTCTTTTTACTCTAAGATGGTGTTCCGCCGGTTGCCGGCCCTCACGGATCTAGCTGTTGACGAGTTCTGGAATGCTCCATCGGAGATCTTCATTAGATGCTTGACATCTGAAGGTTTCTGGATCGAATGGGATTCGGTCGTGTGCACCCCTATTTCAGCCCGAGTGGCTTCAGGAGGGTGTGACATGAAGCTTCGTTATCTATTGTGATGCCCGTATAGTGAGGCTACAGTAATGCCACGTTAATGATGCCACATCACCACGGTTACAGTTGATAATCTCGTGTTAGTCCAAAACCGATTCAGATCCTAATTTGAATTTAAGTCAAATGATAAAGGATTTCAAATTTTAAAACTAAAATGTTCGGATTGTGCCAATTATTGCATAAATAATTAGGGTGGAGACCAAATTTTTATAAAGTATTTAATTGCTTGAAGTAAATAAAAAAGTAACAAAAACAAATAATTAAATGCCTTTTTTAGTTAATAAAATATTAAGCTAATTTAATTATTAGCCCAAAACTATTAGGGCACTGGCATATATTTATTAAAACTAAATTAGTAACTAATTTTGTATTTCATTTAAACTATAAAAGGGTGAAACTATGAGAAAACAGAAACAAGAAAATAAATAAAAAGAAATAAAAATAGAACTAACAATAAGAAAGGACAAACCCCCTCCCCTTGGTCCGTTTGGCCCATCTGGCCAATAGCCAGCTGGCCCATTTCCCCTGGCCTATATGGCCTACCCCACCACCTAACCCTAATCCCCTCCCTCACAACCCCCTCGATCCAGTCGCCTTCCCACTCCTCCCACTCACGCCCCCACTCCTCCTCTTCCCCGATCCAATCGGGATCGGGCTTGAACGTCGTCGCCGCCTGGAGCCACATCGCCGGAGCCCCGCACCACCCCGACCCCGCCGCCTCGTCCCCACCGTCGCTCGCTGCCGTCCCCGTCTTCCTCCTCGAGTCCTGCTGCCCTTTCCACACAACCGCCGATGAGACCCCCGCCTCTCCTCTCCCCCTGCCCGCCTCTGCTCCTCGCGTAGTCGTGCATGCGCGCGCCCGCATGGCCACAGTCGCGCCCGCTCACCTGTGCCGCATCACCACTGCGGCACATGCCCGCTCCGTTCGCTCGTCCTACGCGCGCGCTCGCGCCGTGCTCCTCTGCACCCGGCCGCTCGTCGCCCTCGCTTCCCCCGCGCGCCCGTCGCCTACTCCGGCGCCCACCGCGCCCTCTCCCTTCCCCGGTGACCACCGCGTC
Organism: Triticum urartu; assembly: GCF_003073215.2. NCBI lineage: Eukaryota > Viridiplantae > Streptophyta > Magnoliopsida > Poales > Poaceae > Triticum > Triticum urartu. The sequence goes on from NC_053025.1 coordinate 304,377,838, forward strand.
CCCTCGCCGATGCCTGCACCCGCAACAACTCATCGCGCCCCGCGCCGCTACATGCCGCGCACGGCATCGCGCCCGCGAGCCCCCTGGCCGCACTTGCCGGCTCATGGCCTCGGGCGCTACTGCCCGCGCCCCTGCCGCCACGTCCGCCTGGCCTGCAGCCGCCACCTGCTGTTACTGCCCACTGCTACTCCGGCAGCTCCCCCCAGCCCTGCTCGGGTCGCCGACCACGCGGCCCCTGGCTGCCAGCGATCGCGCCGGCGAGCCCGTGCTCCGCTCCGCTCCACCCCCATTGACCCGCGCCCGTAGCGCCCGCCCGCTAAGGCCATAGGGGCCTATGACAGCTGGGTCCCACCCCCATGTGCCAATGACTGGTGGGCCTAGCACCAGAACATTTTTACAAAAAAAGGATTAATAAAAAATATATATAAGTAAATAATAATTAAAATAATTAAAATATTAATTAATTAAAGAATTAATTAACTTAATTAATCCTGATTAGATTAGCCTAATTAATTAACTAACCTAACTAATCTATTAATTAAACTAATTAATTTTATTAATTAGTTAACAGGGTATGACATGCGGGACCCACACGCCAGTTTGACCGGTCAACGGTCACAGTTGACTGCTGACGTCATGATGACATCAGCAAACACTATTCTGGATAATGTTGATTTAAAATAATTAAATAAATCCTAAAAATGATTTAAATCTTTAGAAAATCATAGAAAATAATCCGTAACTCGGATGGAAAACTTTGTACATGAAAGTTGCTCAGAACGACGAGACGAATCCGAATACGCAGTCGGTTCGTCCGCCACACGTCCTTAGCATAGCGAACATGCAACAATCCCCCTCCATTTCATCTGTCCGAAAATGCCAAACATCGGGAACACTTTCCCGGATGTTTCCCCCCTTCGCCGATAGCACCTAGTACTACGTTAGGTCACCCCTAGCACTGTGTATTGCCTTGTTATGTTTTGTGATGCTGTGTTTGCTTCGTATTGACTGTTTCTTCCCCCTCTTATTCTCCGGTAGACTACAAGACTGACGCCGCTGCTGCCCCGACTGACTACGTTATTGACGACCCCTTCTTGCTAGAGCAACCAGGCAAGCCCCCTGCCCTTGATCACCAGATATCACCTATTCTTCTCTCTACTGCTTGCATTAGAGTAGTGTAGCATGTTATTGCTTTCCGTTAATCCTATTCTGATGCATAGTCTGTCCTTGCTACTATTGTGGATACCTTACCTGCAATCCTAAATGATTAGTATAAGATGCTAGTTTATCATCAGTGGCCCTACATTCTTGTCTGTCTGCCATGCTATACTATTGGGTCGTGATCACTCGGGAGGTGATCACGGGTATATACATACATGCATACTATACAGGTGGTGACTAAAGTCGGGTCGGCTCGTAGAGTACCCGCATGTGATTCCGATGTGGGGGATGAAGGGGTAGGTGGTTCCATCCAGGTAGTGGTGGGCCTGGGTTCCCGACGCCCCCCGACTGTTACTTTGTGGCGGAGCGACAGGGCAGGTGGAGACCACCTAGGTGAGAGGTGGGCCTGGCTCTGGTCGGCGTCCGTGGTTACTTCAAAATAACATGCTTAACGAGATCCGGGTATTTGATCTGAGTCTGGCCACTGGCCTATATGCACTAACCAACTACGCGGGAACAATTATGGGCACTCGACGTCGTGGTATCAGCCGAAGCCTTCTTGACGTCAGCGACTGAGCGGCGCGTGCCAGGTTGGACCGCGTAACGCAACTTCCTTTGTAATGGAGGTTGCTAGGTCTGCTCACTGGCCGCGTACGCAACGTGCAGGTGTGCAATGGGCGATGGGCCCAGACCCCTGCACGCATATGGTTTAGACCGGCGTGCTGACCTCTTTGTTGTGCCTAGGTAGGGTTGCGACGTGTTGATCTTCCAAGGCCGGGCATGACCCAGGAAAGTGTGTCCAGCCAAAGGGGATCGAGCGTGTTGGGAAATGTGGTGCACCCCTGCAGGGAAGTTTATCTATTCGAATAGCCGTGTCCCTCGGTAAAAGGATGATCCGGAGTTGTACCTTGACCTTATGACAACTAGAACCAGATACTTAATAAAACACACCCTTCCAAGTGCTAGATACAACCCGGTGATCGCTCTCTCACAGGGCGACGAGGAGAGGATCACCGGGTAGGATTATGCTATGCGATGATACTTGGTGAACTTACCATCTACTCTCTTCTACATGCTGCAAGATGGAGGCTGCCAGAAGCATAGTCTTCGACAGGACTAGCTATCCCCCTCTTATTCTGGCATTCTGCAGTTCAGTCCACATATACTACCCCTTTCATTTGATACCAATGCATATGTATTGTAGCTCCTTGCTTGCGAGTACTTTGGATGAGTACTCATGGCTGCTTTCCTACTTATTTTTCCCCTTTTCCTAGTTACTGCGATCATATGATGGAGTCTAGGAGCCAGAGGATCCCGAGGATGATTCTACCTGGAGTTCGACTTCGAGGAGTAGTTAGGAGGTCCCAGGCAAGAGGCCTTGCCTTTTCGATCGTTGCTATTTTTTTGCCAGCCTTCTTAAGGCAACTTGTTTAACTTATGTCTGTACTCAGATATTGTTGCTTCCACTGACTCTTGTGTAATCGAGCTACGTATTCGAGCCCTCGAGGCCCCTGGCTTATAATATAAAGCTTGTATTATTTTAATTTGTGTCTAGAGTTGTGTTATGATATCTTCCCGTGAGTCCTTGATCTTGATTGTACACATTTGCATGTATAATTAGTGTACGGTCAAATCAGGGGCGTCACAAGTCGGTATCAGAGCCGACTGCCTGTAGGAATCCCCCTTCCAAACTCCTTGGCCGAAGTCAAGTCTAGTCATTGAGAAACTTTTACTAACATGGCTGTGTTGCTTACGGGTCCACATCGCCATTGGATGGTATTAGGATCTTTTATTTCTCGTCTATACTCTCGGACTCTGATCTCTCTTCTATTTGGCTTAAATGATTTTGCTAACTCTAACTTTAGGATCTCGTAAATACTTCCTCCGGGAGAGCCGCTCATTCCCGACGATGGCTTGAATCACCAGAAGATTCTAACAATACTCTCTGATGTTCTCCCAAGACTTTGTACCTTTGCTTTTGCAATTAACTTCCACCAATATATCCTTATGGATAACTTCTTACACTATCATTCATACATTCGATCCCAGTTGCTCTTGTTAGTATGAGATACCCCAGAATTCTCTCTATTGTTTCAAGAATACTTTGTGCCTGCTGCCATGTAGTTCTTTGCCACATGAATACCCTTATGGATAGTTCCTCGCACTTACCGAGTATCCACTCATCCCCAGTTGATTCATGTATGTCACCAATCTTCGAAATACCAATCGATCTTCCAAAAATCCTCAGCAGCCTATTGCTCTTGAAATTCTTGCTTGCTTACATTATGGTTAATCCCATAAGTCTAGTAATCTTATTGGCATCCCTTGTCATTATCATTTGGAGTCCTTTGATGCAATATGTTGCGAATGCTCGCAATCCTCAACCAAATCCTAGAATTCATCCTTCCGGCTTAGACACCATTTTAAACATGGGCTGGATCTCGACCAATCAAATTTCCATCGATTGTACCCCTAAGTCGGCTCAACTTATCCCTCCTTAATCAGAGCGTTTGCTTCTGATCCCTTGAATTTGAAATCATAATTCCTTTACATGTGAGCTTTGAATTAGTCAGTTGCTTTTATAATCCAATGCCTTCACATTGTTTCTTCCTCTGGTTGTGTGTCGATACTCACATCAGCTCCGCTATGGACCGTCGGATCCTTTGTTGAAATATCATCCGATAGTGTCCTTTGTATACAAAAACCTCGAGAAGTTCTTTCCCTGATACATAATGCCTTCGATAAATTGTATCCTCTCCTTTTTTCACCCATGCTCTACTATCGAGCTTGTGTTATTTACTATTGAAGCTTGTGGTATATGTTCCCAAGATGCCCCTAAGGGTTGAACCTATGCCTTCCCAGATCTGGGCAAACCCGAGAGCTATCATGAGTCATACTCTTCTGGTGTTTTGCCTGATAAACTTTAAACATTACAACTTCTTCGAAAATGAGAAGTGAATGAAAGGTTATGCATTGGAGAAGTGGGAGTCGACCTTGAACTTTGTGTTCATGCCCATGGACACGATGTAGATCCTATCATAGAAGGTTCTTGTAATAATAACTATTCCCTTGATATGATATCATCTGCTATATGTGTATTGATCCTTTGCAATCGTGGTTCTGACCAAATTTCTCCATGATTCCATTTCTCAAACAAATTAAAGCACTTGTCTTTTGTTGATCGATACATCTCCACAACCTCTATTTTGATCTTCCTCGAGTATTACCCTCTGGTATCTCGAGAACTGTGTTGCATCCTGCGAGTCTTCATCTAGTATTGCTTCTCACCGATTTCAGATTTCCCCCGGGTTCTGAGTTATTAGTCACCCGGGAACACCGATAAGTGAATCGATTCTGCACTCCGATTCAATAACTCTAAGTAATTCTCGTTGCTTACGACTTTAATAATCCTTCAAGTCATTCCTAGTCTTATTGGCTATATCATTATCGTGCAAACTTTTAACTGTGGTACCTGGTCCTTCTTCCCGTAGCACAAATTTCGACGGTGAGCTAATCTTACGTCGATCTTCCTCGTCATATCATTTCTCCTTAAATAACAAACTTGATTTTGAGTTTGTGTTGTACCCATGGTTCCAATAACCTTTCGCTTCATCATTCCTTTGACTTGATGTCATCGCCGATCGATTACATCTTCATGGAATATCACGACAAATGTGTCGTGATCATCATCAGCATTCTGAGCTCTTCTAGGATATCAATTTAATTCATAATGAGAAATACCATCCTTGCCCTCGATGATTTGTGTTATCATCGACCACTTTACTTCCTTTCGTTCAACACAAACTTGTTTGTCTTTTGTGTTATACCTTGAGTTCCTTGCTATCCAGTATCTGTTCTTCTTTACATTGGAGTATTACCATCTTTTATGTCAAGAGGGTCGTGAGAATTGCTCCGCCTCTTAAAAATTTCTTGGTATAATGATACTTCTCACCATCACCACTCTTTCTTGGTTCCCGAACGGTGTTGTTTGGGTTCTGTACTTCTAGCAACCCCATTGCTTTGAAGCTAATGGCTGACCGTTCATTCTTAGACTATTGTGAAGGAAATATGCCCTAGAGGCAATAATAAAGTTATTATTTATTTCCTCGTATCATGATAAATGTTTATTATTCATGCTAGAATTGTATTAACCGGAAACATAATACTGAAGGAAATATGCCCTAGAGGCAATAACAAAGTTGTTATTTATATTTCCTTATACCATGATAAATGTTTATTATTCATGCTAGAATTGTATTAACCGGAAACTTAGTACATGTGTGAATACATAGACAAACAGAGTGTCACTAGTATGCCTCTACTTGACTAGCTCATTGATCAAAGATGGTTATGTTTCCTAGCCATAGACAAGGAGTTGTCGTTTGATTAACGGGATCACATCATTAGGAGAATGATGTGATTGACTTGACCCATTCCGTTAGCTTAGCACTTGATCGTTTAGTATGTTGCTATTGCTTTCTTCATGACTTATACATGTTCCTATGACTATGAGATTATGCAACTCCCATTTACCGGAGGAACACTTTGTGTGCTACCAAACGTCACAACGTAACTGGGTGATTATAAAGGTGCTCTACAGGTGTCTCCAAAGGTACTTGTTGAGTTGGCGTATTTCGAGATTAGGATTTGTTACTCCGATTGTCGGAGAGGTATCTCTGGGCCCACTCGGTAATGCACATCACTATAAGCCTTGCAAGCATTATAACTAATGAGTTAGTTATGGGATGATGTATTACGGAACGAGTAAAGAGACTTGCCGGTAACGAGATTGAACTAGGTATTGAGATACCGACGATCGAATCTCGGGCAAGTAACATACCGATGACAAAGGGAACAATGTATGTTGTTATGCGGTTTGACTGATAAATATCTTCGTAGAATATGTAGGAGCCAATATGAGCATCCAGGTTCCACTATTGGTTTTTGACCGGAGGTGTGTCTCGGTCATGTCTACATAGTTCTCGAACCCGTAGGGTCCGCACGCTTAAAGTTCGATGACGGTTATATTATGAGTTTATGGTTTTTGATGTACCGAATGTAGTTCAGAGTCCCGGATGTGATCATGGACATGACGAGGAGTCTCGAAATGGTCGAGACGTAAAGATCGATATATTGGACGACTATATTTGGATACCGGAATGGTTCCAGGTGAGATCGGGATAATACCGAAGCACCGGGAGGTTATCGGAACCCCGTGGGAGGTATATGGGCCTTAATGGGCTTTAGTGGAAAGGAGGGGAAAGGAGCAAGGGAGGGGGCGCCCCCCAAGCCCAATCCGAATTGGGAGGGGGCCCGGCCCCCCCTTTCCTTCCTCTTCCTTCCCTCTCCCTCTCCAAATAGGAAAAGGAGGAGTCCTACTCCCGGTGGGAGTAGGACTCCCCCCTTGGGCACGCCTCCTCCCCTTGGCCGGCCCTCTCCTCCCCTCCTTTATATACCGAGGAGAGGGGCACCCCATAGACACAACAATTGATCTCTTGGATCTTTTAGCCGTGTGCGGTGCCCCTCTCCACCATAGTCCACCTCGATAATATCGTAGCGGAGCTTAGGCGAAGCCCTGCGACGGTAGAACATCAACATCGTCACCATGCCGTCGTGCTAATGGAACTCTCCCTCAAAGCTCAGATGGATCAGAGTTCGAGGGATGTCATCGAGTTGAACGTGTGCAGAACTCGGAGGTGCCGTGCGTTCGGTACTTGATCGGTCGGATCGTGAATACATACGACTACATCAACCGCATTGTGCTAATGCTTCGCTTTCGGTCTACGAGGGTACGTGGACACACTCTCCCCTCTCGTTGCTATGCATCACCATGATCTTGCGTGTGCGTAGGAATTTTTTTGAAATTACTACGTTCCCCAACAGTGGCATCCGAGCCAGGTTTATGCGTAGATGTTATATGCACGAGTAGAACACAAGTGAGTTGTGGGCGATACAAGTCATATTGCTTACCAGCATGTCATACTTTGGTTCGGCGGTATTGTTGGATGAAGCGGCCCAGACCGACATTACGCGTACGCTTACGCGAGACTGGTTCTACCGACGTGCTTTGCACACAGGTGGCTGGTGGGTGTCAGTTTCTCCAACTTTAGTTGAACCGAGTGTGGCTACGCCCGGTCCTTGAGAAGGTTAAAACAGCACTAACTTGATGAACTATCGTTGTGGTTTTGATGCGTAGGTAAGAACGGTTCTTGCTCAAGCCCATAGCAGCCACGTAAAACTTGCAACAACAAAGTAGAGGACATCTAACTTGTTTTTGCATGGCATGTTGTGATGTGATATGGTCAAGACATGATGCTATATTTTGTTGTATGAGATGATCATGTTTTTTTGAAGTTATCGGCAACTAGCAGAAGCCTTATGGTTGTCTCTTTATTGCATAAGATGCAAGTGCCAAATAATTGCTTTACTTTATCGCTATGCGATAGCAATAGTTGCAAGAGCAATAGTTGGCGAGACGACCATGTGACGACACATTGATATAGATCAAGATGATGGAGATCATGGTGTCATGCCGGTGACGATGGAGATCATGACGATGCTTTGGAGATGGAGATCAAAGGCACAAGATGATGATGGCCATATCATGTCACATATTTTGATTGCATGTGATGTTTATCTTTTATAGATCTTATTTTGCTTAGTTCGACGGTAGCTTTATAAGATGATCTCTCACTAAATTTCAAGATAAAAGTGTTCTCCCTAAGTATGCACCGTTGCCAAAGTTCGTCGTGCCGAGACACCACGTGATGATCGGGTGTGATAAGCTCTACATTCATCTACAACAGGTGCAAGCCAGTTTTGCACACGCAGAATACTCGGGTTAAACTTGACGAGCCTAGCATATGCAGATATGGCCTCGGAACACTGAGGCCGAAAGGTCGAGCGTGAATCATATAGTAGATATGATCAACATAGTGATGTTCACCATTGAAAACTACTCCATCTCACGTGATGATCGGACATGGTTTAGTTGATTTGGATCACGTGATCACTTAGATGATTAGAGGGATGTCTATCTAAGTGGGAGTTCTTAAGTAATATGATTAATTGAACTTAAATTTATCATGAACTTAGTCCTGATAGTATTTGCATATCTATGTTGTAGATCAATAGCTCCCACATAGCTTCCTCGTTTATTTTGATATGTTCCTAGAGAAAAATAAATTGAAAGATGTTAGTAGCAATGATGCGGATTGGATTCGTGATTTGAGGATTACCCTCATTGCTGCATAGAAGAATTATGTCCTTGATGCACCGCTAGGTGACAGACCTATTGCAGGAGCATATGCAGACGTTATGAACGTTTGGCAAAGCTCGGTATGATGACTACTTGGTAGTTTAGTGCACCATGCTTTACAGCTTAGAACCGGGACTTCAACAATGTTTTGAATGCCACAGAGCATATAAGATGTTCCAAGAGTTTAAATTAGTATTTCATACTCATACCCGTGTCGAGAGGTAGTAGACCTCTGACAGTACTTTGCCTACAAAGATGGAGGAGAATAGCTCAACCAGTGAGCATGTGCTCAGATTGTCTGGGTACTGCAATTGCTTGAATCAAGTAGGAGTTAATCTTCCAGATAAGATAGTAATTGACAAAGTTCTCTAGTCACTATCACCAAGTTACTAGAATTTAGTGATGAACTATAATATGCAAGGGATAACGGAAACGATTCCCAAGCTCTTCGTGATGCAAAAATCGACGAAGGTTGAAATCAAGAAAAGCATAAAGTGTTGATGGTTGACAAGACCACTAGTTTCAAGAAAAGGGCAAAGGGAAGAAGGGGAACTTCAAGAAGAACGGCAAGCAAGTTGCTGCTCAAGTGAAGAAGCCCAAGTGTAGACCTAAGCCTGAGACTAAGTGCTTCTACTGCAAAGGGGCTGGTCACTGGAAGCAGAACTGCCCCAAGTATTTGGCGGATAAGAAGGATGGCAAAGTGAACAAAGGTATATTTGATATATATGTTATTGATGTGTACTTTACTAGTGTTTATGGCAACCCCTCAGTATTTGATACTAGTTCAGTTGCTAAGATTAGTAACTTGAAACGGGAGTTACAGAATGAACAAAGACTAGTTAAGGGTGAAGTGATGTGTGTTGGAAGTGGTTCCAAAATTTATATGATCATCATCGCACACTCCCTATACTTTCGGGATTAGTGTTGAACCTAAATAAATGTTATTTGGTGTTTGCGTTAAGCATGAATACGATTTGATCATGTTTATTGCAATACAGTTATTCATTTAAAGTCAGAGAATAATTGTTGTTCTGTCAGCATGAATAAAACCTTCAATGGTCGTACACCCAAGGTGAATGGTTTATTGAATCTCGATCGTAGTGATACACATATTCATAATATTGAAACCAAAAGATGCAAAGTTAATAATGGTAGTGCAACTTATTTGTGGCACTGCCGTTTAGGTCATATTGGTATAAAGCGCATGAAGAAAATCCATGCTAATGGGCTTTTGGAATCACTTGATTATGAATCAGTTGATGCTTGCGAACCATGCCTCATAGGCAAGATGACTAAGACTCCGTTCTCCGGAACAATGGAGCGAGCAACTGACTTATTGGAAATAATACATACTGATGTATGCGGTCTGATGAGTGTTGAGACTCATGGCAGGTATCGTTATTTTCTGACCTCCACAGATGATTTGAGTAAGATATGGGTATATCTACTTGATGAAACATAAGTCTGAAACATTTGAAAAGTACAAAGAATTTTAGAGTGAAGTGGAAAATCATTGTAACAAGAAAATAAAGTTTCTATGATCTGATCGTGGAGGAGAATATTTGAGTTACGAGTTTGGTCCACATTTGAAACAATGTGAAATAGTTTCGCAACTCATGCCACATGGAACACCACAGCATAATGGTGTGTCCGAACGTCGTAATCTCACTTTACTAGATATGGTGCGATCTATGACGTCTCTTACTGATTTACCGCTATCATTTTGGGGTTATGCATTAGAGACAGCTGCATTCACGTTAAATAGGGCACCATCTAAATCCGTTGAGATGACACCGTATGAACTATGGTTTGGCTAGAAACCTAAGCTGTCGTTTCTTAAAGTTTGGGGCTGCGATGCTTATGTGAAAAAGCTTCAACCTGATAAGCTCGAATCCAAATCGGAGAAATGTGTCTTCATAGGATACCCAAAGGAAACTATTGGGTACACCTTCTATCACAGATCCGAAGGCAAGACATTCATTGCTAAGAATGGATCCTTTCTAGAGAAGAAGTTTCTCTCAAAAGAAGTGAGTGGGAGGAAAGTAGAACTTGATGAGGTAACTGTACCTGCTCCCTTATTGGAAAGTAGTTCGTCACAGAAACCGGTTCCTGTGACACCTACACCAATGAGTGAGGAAGCTAATGATGATGATCATGGAACTTCAGATCAAGTTACTACCGAACCTCGTAGGTCAACCAAAGTAAGATCCGCACCAGAGTTGTACCGTAATCCTGTTCTAGAGGTCATGTTGCTAGACCATGACGAACCTATGAACTATGAGGAAGCGATGATGAGCCCAGATTCCGCAAAATGGCTTGAGGCCATGAAATCTGAGATGGGATCCATGTATGAGAACAAAGTGTGGGCTTCGGTTGACTTGCCCGATTATCGGCAAGCCATCGAGAATAAATGGATCTTCAAGAAGAAGATAGACGCTGATGGTAATGTTACTGTCTACAAAGCTCGACTTGTTGCGAAAGGTTTTTGACAAGTTCAAGGAGTTAACTACGATAAGACCTTCTCACCCGTAGCGATGCTTAAGTCCGTCCGAATCATGTTAGCTATTGCCGCATTTTATGATTATGAAATTTGGCAAATGGATGTAAAGACTGCATTCCTGAATGGATTTCTGGAAGAAGAGTTGTATATGATGCAACCTAAAGGTTTTGTCGATCCTAAAGGTGCTAACAAAGTGAGCAAGCTCCAGCGATCCATCTATGGACTGGTGCAAGCATCTCGGAGTTGGAATATATGCTTTGATAAAGTGATCAAAGCATATGGTTTTATACAGTCTTGTGGCGAAGCCTGTATTTACAAGAAAGTGAGTGGGAGCACTACAACATTTCTGATAAGAATGTGTGAATGACATATTGTTGATCGGAAATAATGTAGATTTTTTTGGAAAGCATAAAGGAGTGTTTGAGAAAGGTTTTTCAAAGAAAGACCTCGATGAAGCTGCTTACACATTGAGCATCAATATCTATAGAGATAGATCAAGACGCTTGATAAGTTTTTTCAATAAGTACACACCTTGACAAGATTTTGAAGTAGTTCAAAATGGAACAGTCAAAGAAGGAGTTCTTGCCTGTGTTGCAAGGTGTAAAGTTGAGTAAAGACTCAAAACCCGACCACGACAGAAAATAGAAAGAGAATGAAAAGTCATTCCCTATGCCTCAGTCATAGGTTCTATAAAGTATGTGATGCTATGTATCAGACCTATTGTATACCATTCCCTGAGTTTGGCAAAGGAGTACGATAGTGATCTAGGAGTAGATCACTGGAAAACGGTCAAAATTATCCTTAGAGGACTAAGGAAATATTTCTCGGTTATGGAGGTGATAAAAGAGTTCGTCGTAAAGAGTTACGTCGATACAAGCTTTTGACATCGATCTAGATGAGTCTAAGTCTCGATCTAGATACATATTGAAAGTGGGAGCAATTAGCTAGAGTAGCTCTGTGCAAAGCATTGTAGACATAGAAAGTTTGCAAAATACATACGGCTCTGAATGTGGTAGACCCGTTGACTAAATTTCTCACTCTTTAGGTGTAAATCACATAGTGATGTGAACTAGGTTATTGACTCTAGTAAACCCTTTGGGTGTTAGTCACATGGAGATGTGAACTAATCACATAAAGATGTGAACTATTGATGTTAAATCACATGACGATGTGAACTAGATTATTGACTCTAGTGCAAGTGGGAGACTAAAGGAAATATGCCCTAGAGGCAATAATAAAGTTGTTATTTATATTTCCTTATATCATGATAAATGTTTATTATTCATGCTAGAATTGTATTAACCGGAAACTTAGTACATGTGTGAATACATACACAAACAGAGTGTCACTAGTATGCCTCTACTTGACTAGCTCGTTGATCAAAGATGGTTATGTTTCCTAGCCATAGACAAAGAGTTGCCGTTTGATTAATTCAGGAGTCTTTTTCAGTTTGATTCTTTTCACCCATCCGGAGTAATTCAGGAGTCTTTTTCAGTTTGATTCTCCGGATCCCATCATCTCAGAATTATTCATTCTCAGCTTTCAGCTCTCGTTATCTAAATCTTACCGGTGCATCCTTCAAGTGTTCTCTAATCAGCTCGGGATCTCTTCGTTCACTTGCATCTATACTCTCTCAAGAATCTTCATTTATTTGCTAATCCTTCCCGGTGTTTCTTCATCTTTTATTCGTTCATTTTCAATTCTTACGGTGGTTCGTTCAAGAGTTCTCTACCTTGGTTATCATATCAATTCATTCGTTCTTTCCAATCCTACCAGTGGATCGTTGAAGACTTTCTCAAGTTTGCGCTATATCTATCTTAATCCTTTCCATTGAGAATAAGTAGTATGCCAAATTCATTGCTTGGCATCAATTTAGATTGATGAATGATAAGCATAATGTAATTCTTATTCTTGTTTCATCGAGTAAATTCAATTTCTGCTTTCCGGAGTGATTCACCATATCACATTCTCGGTTCAAGATGCTTTATCTTTTCTTTTTCAGGAGTTCTTACTTCTCTCAATTTTCTCGTCTTGAAGATCCATTTAATCATTACAAGTCTTCACCTTGTGTTTTCAACTTCTCTTTCTTCTTATCATCATTTTGTTTCCGAAGTTCTTCATGGAGGCTCAACATGGTGGTTCATCAAGGATTTAATTCCTTCTCGAAGTGTTCAGCAAGATTCTTTTCAGAGGATCTCAATTCTTCTTCTTCTTCTTCCAATCCGGAGTGAAATTGTTCTCCCTTATCTTTTGAGGTGGTAGTATATCATTCTTCATTCACAAGAATGAGATAATTAAACCCATCAATCTCTTCATTGGAGTTATCTTGGGTTATATTTCATCTAAAGCTTTCCCTAAGGATTGTTGCTATTTATGGTGCTTATAAATGACCCAAGTTCTTCTTTTATCCTTCCGGTGAATAAGTTTATCGTCTCCTTCTTGATATCAAGTCAATCTATTGTTCCGTTAGTGGCAGAATTTCACCTCATAGTTTTGAGAAGTTTTTCATAAGCCCACTACCAGCTTACTCTTTTCGTTGTTGGTTTTCCAACTACTCCGTTCGACCCTTCTCCTAAGGATGCCTTTTCAAGCTCAATTGTGGCAGAAGTTGGCATTTTCTTCTCCATTCTTTTATTTCAATTATCTATCTTCTATTTCTTCTGTTCGGAGGCATTGTGATGTTGCTCTCTTCAACCCATCTTCTTGTTTTGTCAGGATCGTGTTCTTTTCGTGCTTATCCATTTAACAGGAGTGTCGTGCCCTCTTTTCAAGTTCTATCATCTTATCAAGTTTTACCTCCCTTCTCAACCGGAGTGCTGTCTGAGATCTTTCTTACCCCTTGTCCGATTCTTTCAATAGTTACGGAGGCAGTGTGTTGTGATTTCATCAAGTATCTTCTCATCTTATCAAGTTCTTATTCAATTCCTTTTCTTTTCAATAGGAGTGCTGCCCAAATTTGTTCTTCCTTGTTCCTCTTTTCCAACGGAGTGTTTTCAACTTCGTCCATCTTCGTTGTTTTCTTCTTTAAAGTTGTTCAACCTTTCAAGGTTCATTGGTTTCATTCGTTTGTCAAAGAAGCAACTTAGTTTTACCTTTTCTTTTCCTCTTCTGTTTTCCCTCCGGTGCCATTCTAGATCTCGGGACGAGATCCTCTCGTAGTGGTGGGGTGTTGTAACGCCCCGAGGCCGATGTGCCAGGTGTCTTCCAGTTATTCGCTGTCGTTGCCATGTCTTTTGCTTGCGTGTTGCATCTTGTAATGTCATCATGTGCATTGCATCATCATGTTTTAAAAACTTGCATCTGTCCCGGTCTCCTCGTTCCTTCTGTTGTCCGTTCTGAGCCCAGACACACTTGCCCGCGCCCGCGACATGTCCGAAATATTATTTTATAAGTGCCCAGAAAATGTTCTCTGAATGGGAAGAAAGTTGGCGTGTGGTCTTATTATAGTGTATATAGACCTCCTGTCAAGTTTCATCGCATTCAGAGTCTGTTTGACACCCCAACATATAACTATGGCGGCAATAGTAGCCAGTCTATCGTCGGACGTTTTCGGTCTCCGGAAACAGTCGCCGGGCCTCTCTCTCTTCTCTTCTCTCAGCCTGAGGCCTTCTGCACAGTCCTCTACCTACCGCCAGGCCCAACCTAACCTCTCTCATCAGCCCGCAGCCCTCCTCGCGCGCGTGTCCGAAAGTTGTCCCGGACCCGACCCGGGCAGTCGTCACTGTTGTGTCCGGATCATCCCCAAACGTCTACAAAACGTCTCCGTTTTCTTATTTGGGCTACCTAGCCTATTTTTCCCGACCGTCCGATTACGATCGGAGGGACGGATTAGCTCCTACCCAAAAATCCTTTTGCTATATATATATGTCAGACCAAACCCTAAAACCTAGGTCATTTGTCCCCCTCACCCGCCGCCACACTCCACCAAATCCCCATCTGGATCCTCCCCAATCCCCTTCCTCCTCGTTTTTCCTCTCCTACCAGATCCAACCAACGGCCACGACTAACTCCCTTGATTTCCACCGCCGCCCAACCACAGCAAGCCACAGCAGGACCTCCCGCACCCTCTGATCTTCGCCTCCAAGTCGCCGGCCACCCAAGCAGCAGCAGCAGATGAGCACTGCCGGCCCTCCTCTTCCTCCTGTTTCCTCCTTTTTCCTCCTGTGTCCCTCCC
The DNA here is from genome assembly GCF_003073215.2 of Triticum urartu. NCBI lineage: Eukaryota > Viridiplantae > Streptophyta > Magnoliopsida > Poales > Poaceae > Triticum > Triticum urartu. Next base: position 304,392,931 of record NC_053025.1, read on the forward strand.
CGTCTCTCAACTCCCCTCCTCTGCTTCTTATAACAGGAAACAAGCACAGCAGTCGAACGGCATGGCCGTCTCTCGCCTCCTCACTTTGCTCCGGGACCCCGACGTCGCTGCAACCAATTTCACCGGAGGAGGCCGACGCCGACGCCATGTTCGCCGCTGCCCCTTGCTACGTCTCTGCACCCCTGGAATGGAACGAAGTCGACGAGGTCCGGTGCCTCCCACTCGGACCTGTACCTCCTCACGGCCATGAGCCCGCGCCGGCCATCTTCCTCGCTGGCGACGATGAACAAGGACACCGCCGCCCCATGGAACCTTCTCTGCCTGGAGTTTCTTCACCTGCATCCGCCCCCCTCCGTCCAGATCCGGCGTCTCCGCCTCCCTTCCTTCGTCTTCGGCGAGCAGCCGTGCCGCCGCGGCTCTGCTTCTTATCGTGCAGAGGACGCCCGCTCGTCCCTGCCGCGTTGACCAGTCGACGCTGTTCGCCCCAGCGCCCCAGCGATCGCCCGTACGCGCGTGGGACTTCTCTGCTTCGTCTCGATGTCCACCAGATCCAGCGCACCGACCGGCCTGCTTCCCCTACAGCTGGGCCGAAGCCCATGGTGAGGCCGCCCCCCGTGCGCCCTCCTTTTTTTTCTTTTTTTTTCTCATGTTGGGCCAGCCTGCCAGTTTTGGCCCGTTCATGTTTTTTTCCAGATCTACGAATTTTCCTATTTATCCAGAGACTGCTAGTTTTGCAGAAACACCCTTGCACTTCATGCATATCCTAGCTAATTAACCGTGCATCGGGTTAAAACAAACTTTATATGTAAAATGTCTAGAATTTTGTCTAGTTTAATAATATCCAACTTTCATCCATGTTTGAATGTTTAAAATTGCTGTTTGTTTAACTTTGCCCCTATGCCATGTTAAAATGATTTATTTCATAACTAAATAACCGTAGCTCCAAACCTAACAAACTTCATATGTAAATGGGGTAGAAAAATGCCTAGTTTAACATGGTGGCTTTACTTTGCATGTTTAACAACTCTAAAATTGTGTTTAGGGCAGAACAGTACCATAACCAAAATATGCACATGAGGATTTTTCCGGACTCGTTGCTTGTTGTTCCGGCCTCATTTAAACTTGCCTAGATAGGTAGTTTTCTTATGCTTCTCCCTCTTGTCATGTTTAACAACATTTAATATTGTTGGGTACATAAACAAGATCGAACTAAATAAGTCCCGTGGTGTTTCGTCAATATGCAACGGAGTTGCATATTGAGCTCCACTTAATTTGTAGGGTTGTTTGTGCACTTTGCCATGCCATGCTTCATTAAACCGGACATGCATCATACTTGTTTGCGCATCGTGCCATGCTTATGTGATGATTGTTTACTATGTTGTTTGCTTTCTTTCCGTTGTACTTCTTCTCGGTAATCCGGTAACATCGTGTTGTGAGGATTCGTTCGACTACGTCCGTTTGTCTTCTTCATGGACTCATTCTTCTTCCTTTCGGGATCTCAGGCAAGATGACCATACCCTCGAAATCACTTCTATCTTTGCTTGCTAGATGCACGCTCTTTTGCTATGCCTATGCCGCGATACCTACCATTTGCTTATCATGCCTCCCGTATTGCCATGAGCCTCTAACTCACCTTGTCCTAGCAAACCGTTGTTTGGCTACGTTACCGCTTTGCTCAGCCCCTCTTATAGTGTTGCTAGTTGCAGGTGAAGATGAAGGTTGTTCCTTTTTGGAACATGGATATTTGTTGGGATATCACAATATCTATTATTTAATTAATGCATCTATATACTTGGTAAAGGGTGGAAGGCTCGGCCTTATGCCTGGTGTTTTGTTCCACTCTTGCCGCCCTAGTTTCCGTCATACCCGTGTTATGTTCCTTGATTTTACGTTCCTTATGCGGTTGGGTTATAATGGGAACCCCTTGACAGTTCACCTTGAATAAAACTCAGCAATGCCCAACATTGGTTTTACCATTCACCACCTAGCCTTTTCTTTCCCTTGGGTAGGCCTGCCCAAGGGTCATCTTTATTTAAACCCCCTGGGCCAATGCTCGTCTGAGTGTTGGTCCAAACTAGAGCCCTGTGCAGCGCCCCCTCGGGGAAACTTGAGGTTTGGTTTTAGTTGTCCGGAGCGTCATCTGAGTGTGCCCTGAGAACGAGATATGTGCAGCTCCTATCGGGATTTGTCGACACATTCGGGCGATGTTGCTGGACTTGTTTTACCATTGTCGAGATGTCTTGTAACCGGGATTCTGAGTCTGATCGGGTCTTCCTGGGAGAAGGAACATCCTTCATTGACCGTGAGAGCTTGTGATGGGCTAAGTTGGGACACCCCTGCAGGGTTATGAACTTTCGAAAGCCGTGCCCGTGGTTATGGGTAGATGGGAATTTGTTAATGTCCGGTTGTAGAAAACCTGAAACTTATCTTAATTAAAATGCATCAACCGCGTGTGTAACCGTGATGGTCTCTTTCCGGCAGAGTTCGGGAAGTGAACACGGTGTTGGAGTTATGCTTGACGTAAGTAGTCTTGCATCATTTCTTAATCATAGTTTCTCGACCGTGCCTTGCCTTCTCTTCTCGCTCTCATTTGCGTATGTTAGCCACCATATATGCTAGTGCTTGCTGCAGCTCCACCTCATACCTTTTACCCTTCCTATAAGCTTAAATAGTCTTGATCGCGAGGGTGTGAGATTGCTGAGTCCCCGTGACTCACAGAAACTTCCAAAACTAGCTTGCAGGTGCCGATGATAGCTTGCAGGTGACGCAACAAGCTCAAGGAGGAGCTCTATGAAGATCGTGTTCTTTATGTTGTTTCATTTTCTAGTTGATCACTAGTGGAGCCCAGTTGGGACGATCGGGGATCTGTGTAGCATTTGGGGTAGTCTTCTTTTGTTTTGGTTCCGTAGTTGGACCTAGTTTGTATCTGGATGATGTAATGCTTAATTCATGTATTGTGTGAAGTGGCGATTGTAAGCCAACTATGTATCTCTTTCCCTTATGTATTACATGGGTTGTGTGAAGATTACCTCACTTGCGACATTGCTTACAATGCGGTTATGCCTCTAAGTCGTGCTTCGACACGTGGGAGACATAGCCGCATCGTGGGCGTTACATCAGGCAACACACACAGTTTCTAGGAATAAACCGTGTTGGATCAATAAACAATCACACATGACCTTCTCTTGAAAAGTGTTTGCGTTAGGCCACCTTGCGCAAACGTTTACCACATAAAAACTGTGTGTGATGGGCAGCCATTGCCAGACAGTTTATTCCACGGGCTGTGTGTGATATATTCAATAAAGCAAGTGATTTAATGGGAGAAATTGTGTGTGATGTACCTGTGAACGGAAACGTTTTCCTTCGAGCGACTGTGTGGGATGTACATACGAACGGAAACGTTTAGCGGGGACTGACTGTGTGGGATGTACTTGCGACCGGAAACAATTTTGCTGTATAATTGTATTTTTTAGCTCCACTGTACATATTTCCGTATTTGAGCGCTCGCCGGTCGCACACGACCTTATTTTTGCCGAACGTGTGTGCCAGGAGGGCATATCCCTGACGGTTTCTGGGTCGTGTGGTAAGGACCCCCCTATCGCCCACACTCACTTGGCGACGGTTCCAGATGCCGTCGCGGAAAGGGGTTTTAAACCGTTTTTAGGAGCTCGTTGTACAAATGCATGTAGGAGTACATGGTGGATTGTCTGATTGAAACCGTCCTCAGGAACTGAGCTCTGTGTTTGTGATCCATGAACAATTACTACCATGCATTGGGTTTCGGTAACTCGACCCCTCTCGGCTTACTAATCGCCTTGATCTCTGTCCAGGAGTTGCAACTAGTTTCTGGTTTTCGTAGGATATGTGTTGGGGGTCGTGCGTAGCGCTGACCCTAGGGGTGGGCTATGATGCGGTAGAGACACGAGGCACAATGTACCGAGACGCCTGTTTGGCGAGTCGGGAACCCTACTCTCATTGTTTGGGGCCGTGAGTGAAACCCCGGCCATATCTCCTTGCAGATGGAACCCGAATAGGCGATAAACCTAGACTTGAGTCTTGTGTGGTTAGTCAGGTCGTGGCTGACTCCCTCGCCAGGCTTTCGCTTGAAGGTTGCCGAGATACATGACGTGTACATGGGGGTAAGTGGCGAGAGCGTGTGTGAAGAAGTACACCCCTGGAGGGTTATAAACGATCTATTCAAATAGCCACGTCCGCGGTAAAGGACTTCTGGGTTGCCTGTACAGTTCATAGACAAGTGAAAGTGGATACTCTAAAATGCGCAAGATAAGCGTGAGTGCTATGGATGGTGTTCTCGTAGGGAGACGAGAGCGGATCCATAGTGGTGTATTGATTGGTGAATATGTGGACTCGTGTGCGCCACCTCAAAAGAGTTACTTGCAGTCGTAGTTCAGGGTAGCCACTGTCAAAGCTGGCTTGCTGCAGTTAAACTCCACCACCCCTTTGTTGATACTGATGCATATGTAGCTAGTTCTGATGTAAGTCTTGCTGGGTGCATTTGTACTCACGTTTGCTTAATTTATGTTTTTGCAGAGAGACTTTAGTCTCACTAGTAGCTCTGTGTGGACTTCAACGTTTTGTTTGTTACCTCAGCTACGATCTTGTACCCTTGGGAGGATCTTGTAGATAGTCAGGCTTCTCAGCCTTTTCTATTTGTAGTTATCTGTACTCAAACAAGTTAAGCTTCCGCATGTGCTTATTCCTTGTATGACTTGAATGCTGGGTCATCAAACCCATGTTTGTAGCATCTGGCTCCTCGGAGCCTAATGAATAAGTACTTTGAGTCGTAGAGTTTTGTTTTGATGCCATGTTGTATTTGCACATATCGAGCATATTGTGTGTATGTTATTGAAATTCTTGGTATGTGTGGGATCCGACAACCTAGTTGTTTATTCTTGGTAGCCTCTCTTACCGGGAAATGTCTCCTAGTGCTTCAACTAAGCCATGGTAGCTTGCTACTACTCCGGAACACTTAGGCTGGTCAGCATGTGTCCTTCTTTGTTCCTGTGTCTATCCCTTCGGGGAAATGTCACGCGTTGTTGCTTTAAGTCCTTGTAGCTTGCTACGACTTGGGTTCATTCGTTGATGACCGACACATTCGTTGCTGGGTCATGCATGCCTGTACCTGTAAGTTAGTGCCACTTTGGGTTTATGACTAGTCATGCCGGCCCAGGTAATCTGTCATATGGATGCTAGCGACAGTATCATATACGTTAGCCAAAAGACGCAAACGGTCCTGGGCCAGGTAAGGTGGCACCTGTGGGGATACCGTGTGTGAGACCGCAAAGTGATATGATGTGTTACATTATAGATCAGTGTGACTTGGGATCGGGGTCCTGACAGCTTTGGTATCAGAGCCTGACTGCTTGTAGGATTACCAAGCCAAACTGGTCGAAGTTGAGTCTAGAAATTCTTTAGTTATGTAAGGGAATTGATTGTGGAAGGGAACGTAAGGGTCTTTTTACCCCTTTACCTCATGCCCTTCTGATCTGAGTCATCTTATCTTTCCTACTGGGTTAAGGAACTAGGACTTCTATTCTTTCTATCAGGATCACATGTTACTAATCCATAGACTTATAGAATTGATGCATTCAAGTCTCAGTTCAGTTTCTACTACTTCCGTATGTTCATAGCTAGCCTCAGAACCTTGATATTGTGATGTTGAGTGGTTATGCCACCATTTTTGCAGGATGTCTCAAATCTTTTCAAGCATTTACAGCCGTTATACTGTCTGAGTCACCCCAGGTTTCTAAATAGTCTGATGCATTCGCAAATCCCTTCTTTCCATTCCCGATGCATCTTTGGGCCAGTTTAACCACACTAATCGGTGAGTTGAGGTACTCTGTTGCCTCGACATATATGTTGGAGCTATTATTATGACCCTAGGTGTCTTAGAGGATGACCTAGTAATCTAGCCAAGTTTTGTGTTCCCAGTGTGATGATTCTGGCCATCATTCTCGAAAGCATCCCGTGATGCCACTTAGTTAGTAGGCATTCTATTCCTGGGTTCTTGAACCCGAGTTTCACCCTACCCATTCATGTTGATAGTGTTTGCTACTTCCTTTAGGATATTAGTAACCTTTGCGATAGTCCTTGAGCTCCGTGGTATTTCCTTCTTCCAAATACCATGAACTACACATGGCAGGAGTTCTTTTGAACCAAAAGATCGCAACCAAAGTGCTCTTGATGAGTTCTCCGTTATATTTGTGACTCTGCCAATGATACCTTTCTGCATGGGTTATCCGAAAGAAATATGTTGAACTTGTTCGACATTCTAATCCATGCGTCCACAACTTAGAAAATTATATATTCCTTGAGTTTCCCCACTTTAGCTGTATCCCGACCATCTTTATCAGTTGATAATCAAGGGTAGTTGTGCATTCGTGTTATCGATGCCTATTATTCTTGTGGTCCATCAAGCCATTCTATTCCAGAATTACTAGGAGAAACAAACTCCGTTACCTCATCCATTTCTAGGATTGCGTCAAAGTAGTTGTATCCCGCAGATCAGAATGTGAATCCAGCTTTTGATCTGTTCTACCTCGGAGTATCACCCTCTTTAATCATAAGAGTATCATGAGAATTGCACACACTCTTATGAATTCTTAAGTCAGTGATACTTCTCTCCATCATTCTTCATTCCTCGGCATCTGTGTTGGTTACAACCAGAATGCCGACGAGTGAAATGCGATGTGTATGAAATCAATACTCCTAGAAACTCTGTTGCTTGGTAGTTAAAGGAAATTTTATCATCCTTAGCATGTTGGTTATTGAATCACCACTCTAAGATTAATCGCGCTACCTAGTCTTTATTTCGGGTGCGCTCTCCGATCAATGAGTTAGGATTGTGTCAATCCGTCGCTCTTTTGATCATATCATCTTGATTGAAAAGCAAGATTGTTCTCGAGCTTAATAATATGTGGGTGGTTCATGATTTTCCAAATATCTTCTCGGAAGTATCACCAGGTTGTCCCCTGACTGTTATGTTGAGATCGTGATCAAGTTGGTTTCTTGTAACCAACCCTTCTCCAAGAACCTGTGTTGCATACCCCTGAGCTAGTTGGTTCAGCTAAACAACAACTTGGAGAGTTGGAAGATAAAAGCTTGTCCGACCAAGTTCTTCACTAAGGGATATCTTGTATGTGTGCTGAAGGAAGATGGTATCTTCATCGATTGGTCCCTGTGATCAGTTGTTGGACCTATTGTCTTATCAAAACTTTGATTTGAGTGTGGGCTATCCTCAAATCAAATCAGAACCAACGATGTTCGTAATGTCGTATTACTCGAGGTTTTTCCTCGAGCATACTCCGTTATATCTTTTGTTCTCACCAATGCTATCGCCTTTTTCACATAGTTGTGAAATTCCATCTTCTTGGGAATCCTGATGAATTGTTGTTGAGCCCATCGACAACATTTCTATCTCCTCCATAATTCATGATGAACATTAATTAGCATTGGAAATTTGCGTAAGCATTTTCTTCGTGTCCTGTTCATGAAGCATATGTTTGGATGAAAGAAGTGACTTCCTCTAATTCACGTGAATTCGATGCAAGTTGATTTCATGAATTCGAGAAAGCTTGTTTCTGCTTCCGCTGGAATCGTCCCAAGTCAGTCATGCATATGTGTGAAGTATTCCGTGGTTTGGAGACTTGCAACCTTCATTCTATATGTATCCCTAACACACCAAGCCACTGATTGATTTGTTCAAGGAGAAGAAGTTCCTTCATAAGAGCTAATCATATGACTTATGTAAGGAGTTCGTTATCCTCTATGATGGTTCCCAACCAGAACTCGATAGTGTTTTGTTGTAAGACTGCTATGTGGTCATGCTTGTCTTGAACAACCGTGTTCACATGTATGTAGAAAAACCAGCTCATGTTTTGGAGCTTGCTATCGTAGAGAATCTCGCAAAATCATCTCGTCAATTTGTGTTGCAACCTTTCCTTTTTAGACATGCTGTCTAAAATATCCCGTTACCAACCAGATCTGAATCTCAAGCAGATATGATGATTGGAACTTTTCCAAGATCTATGATGTAGGTCCCGATAAGGTTGATGTTCTGGCCGACACACTTAGCCGGAAGATCTATCAGTGTAGAATCTTGAATGAGCAATTTGTGCGTCTTCTCCATGAGGATTTCGTGCGACTTAAACTAGAAGTTGTTCCTTACGGATCCTTGTGCTCCTAGTTTCTTCGGTTATGCTATAACCATTCAAACAGTGGATTCACTCTCTACTGTTGAGTTTTCCCCCAATTACCAGAATCATTCCCAGCATTTGCATTTTGCTCCCATCTTGCACCGCTAGTGTGCCAATTTCCATGGGATGTCCTTCTCAGTAGTTGATGTTCAGGATCATCTTCAAAAGTGGTCCTACCATGGATCCCATCCATTTCCGATGATAAGCAAAAATCATCCATTGCGTTGTCTTCAATGAGGTAGTCCACACCATCCATTCTAGTATGAGTATGCCATTTCTTCAAGCTCCTTCACACAATCGATTGTGAATTGCCCTAGCCTGGTATAGGGAGTTTCAATGATCTCTATATCAAAGGTAATTCTTTTTGCCACTTTAGGGAATAATTCTGTGAGTCACCTTCTCTGATGTTCCCCATTATGGAATCATGGTAGTTAACTCCTTGCTACTCATGACCGAGCATGGAATTGTTGCCTAACCAATTGAGCAATCGCTATCTGTTTCCTTTCACCCCTAATGTGTGTCTTGTGTCTCAGCTCAAGAGAGGTTCTTTTGTCTCACTCCATGAGTTGATCTTGAGTGCTTGAACTTTGAGGAGATCGATTCCTATAGAGTTTCTCTCTGTCGTCATCATGTTGGATATCTCGAAAGCAAAGATGTTAAGATCAATTGGAGAAATGGATCAACATCTTCAAGAAGGGCAATTGGATCATGAACATCGTGTTAGCCTGTGTCCCCTCTGTCTTCTTACCTCATGTCTTGAATCTCGGGACGATATTCTTGTTTAGTGGGGGTGAGTTGTCATAGCCCTAGATTTAGATTGCAATTGGTTGCATAATCATCCATGCATCATGTTTAAATTCCATTTAAACTTGAAATGGGGACTGATAAACCCTAGCAGCAAATGAAATTCAACTAGGGTCAAAATTAAATATTTTCAATGAACCCAAAATGCCCTTCGCAAAATGTTCATCATTTCTAGATTAGGCTAAAACCCCTAGAAAAAATGGTGAGCATTTTTCTAGGACAATCTGACTTATTGAATTAATTCATAAGTATTTGAATTTGGACATTTAAATACTATAAATATTTTTACATGTCCAAATAATTCTGAAAGTATTTGATGGCTATTGTAGATAATTTCACAAGTGCCCACAATTACTTTCAGCATTTTATCAAATGGTTTAGTTTTCAAACTAAATCAAAACAGAGGAAAATAAATAGAAAGCAGAAATAAAGAAGAGAGAGAATGTACCTGGCGCTCACCTGGCAGCCCAGCTGGCCTGGCACTGTTGGCCCAGCCCCCCATGGGCAAGGTTGTCTTCAACCTTGTGCCCACTGGCAGCCAGCGCACGCACTCGACCGCGCCACCTCCTGCTTCGCCGTGTCGCGCTCCCCGTCAACCCAATCCTGTGCTTGGAGACGCCTCGAAGCCCCTCTCTCCTCTCCCTCACTCGCTGCACCCTCTCTCTCCTCTGCCCCTTCCCCAGCAGCCGCCCGAGAGCCACTGAGCTCGCCACTGCCGCCCGTGTGACCACCATACCTCCCTCTCCCTCTCACTGTGCCAAGAAGCTCCGCCGCTCTACCGCTTGTCCTTGATGTCCCTACCGACCCACACGTAGCCGGACGCGCCGAACGCCCTCACCGCCGTCTTCTTCAACCTCGGGTCGACCGAGATCGCCGTAGCCCGTACATCGCCATCAGGCCGCCCCCGAGCTCGCTGTCTCCTTCATTCGAACCGCCATGAGCCCCTTCCTCTTTTCCCCTCTCTCCCGTACTCTTTTCCTCACCATAGCCGCCGCTTTGCCGACGACCGAATATCGCGACGCCTGAGCCCCTCGCCGCCGTGGCCACAGTCACCATAGCCCCCAACCGAGCACACCCACGTGCTCACCGCACCACGTAGAGGCCGTAGGTGCTACACCCGCATCGCCACGCCCACTAAAGCTTCCATCCCAAGCTCGCCCGGGCTCCTGCCACCGCAGCCGAGCTCGCGGGCGACGTTTCTGGCCACCCCAGCTCGTGCGGCTGCTACCCTCTGACACATGGAGTCGCGCTGACCCTGAAGAGCCCAAGCACGCTTGCTCCCGTCGCCAGAAATGGCCGGACGGCCAGCACCATAGTGCTCCGGTCATCGCCGGAGTTAATCCGATGACGTGGGCGGATTATATTAGTCTAATTACCTGGTTAGTTTAACCATAGTCACAGACTGTGGACGCCGCATCACTAATTAACCACGGGTTAGCCCCTGTGACAATGACATGTGGATCCCGCGTGTCAGGTTTGACCTGGATCGGCCCTGTTGACTTACTGACATCGCACAGATGTCATGCTGACGCATTAAGCTATTTCTGGAATTTAAATAAATCTAAATGACTTATTCATTTTCAGAAATTTGCCTAAACTTCTAAAAATCACAAAAAATCAATCGTAGCTCATATTGAAATAATTTATATATGAAAAATTATCAAAAAAATTAAATCTATCCAGCTGTACCGTTTTCATACATGACAAACCAAGTTATACCTACTGTATAAGTGAAAACATGATAATGACATTTGAAGTGCTTAATGTGGAGCTTGCATATGAACCTTTGGTTCATATGGACTTCATTTAAATCATTGTTAGCTGCATTAGATCAAATCACATCATATTGCCATGTCACATTCATGCATCATATTGTTGCATTGCATTGATTGTGTTCCTTCTCTATTTGCCGGTATTTGTCGCCTCTCAGTGGATGTAGTTCCGATGACGAGTTCGATGACACCGATGAAGAGCTATATTATCTTCAGAAGTGTCAGGCAAGCAAAACCCCCTTGTTCATTCTGATACAATCCCACTCTCTCTCTCTTGCTCTCTTTTACTGCATTAGGACAAAAACGTTTCAACTGTTACATGCTGCGGTAGTTGAACTCCTTTCCTCTGCATGACCTGTCATTGCCACAGTAAATAAATGAAACCCACTAGCATGAGTAGGAGTTGTTTGAGCCCTGATGTGCCTACTCATTCATGCTTGTTGTCATGCCTTATACTACTTAGAATTGAGTCATGTATGATTCATCTGTGATGAATTGGAATGTGGTGAACATGTCTTATTGTTGAGAGCTAAGTGTGTCAACACGATTTGGTAAAGGTAGTGGTGAGAGGCCATGTAGGAGTACATGGTGGATTGTCTCTTTGAAACCGTCCTTAGGAACTGATTTCTGTGTTTGTGATCCATGAACAGTTACTACCACCCATTGGGTTCCGGTAACTCGACCCCTCTCGGCTTATTAATCGCCTCGATCTCTTTCCAGGAGTTGGAACAAGTTTTTGGTGTTTGTAGGATAAGTGTTGGGGGTCGTGCATAGTGTTGACCATAGGGGTGGGCTATGATGCGGTACAGACACGAGGCACAGTGTACGGAGACGCCCGTTTGGTGCCTCGGGAACCCTGCTCTCATCGTTTGGGGCCGTGAGTGAAACCCCGGCCGGATCTCCTTGCGGATGGAACCCGAATATGCGATAAACCTGGATAGAGACTTGTGTGGTTAGTCAGGTCATGGCCGACTCCCTCGCCAGGCTTTCGCTTGAAGGTTACCGAGATACACGACGTGTACATGGTGGTAAGCGGCGAGAGCGTGTGTGAAGAAGTACATCCCTGTAGGGTTATAAAAGATCTATTCGAATAGCCGTGCCCGCGATAAAGGACTTCTGGGTTGCCTATACAGTTCATAGACAAGTGAAAGTGGATACTCTAAAATGAGCAAGATAAGCGTGAGTGCTATGGATGGCGTTCTCTTAGGGAGACGGGAGCGGATCCATAGTGGTGTATTGATTGGTGAATATGTGGACTCGTGTGCGCCACCTCAAAAGAGGTACTTGTAGTCGTAGTTTAGGGTAACCAAAGTCAAAGCTGGCTTGCTGCAGTTAAACTCCACCACCCCCTTTGTTGATACTGATGCATATGTAGCTAGTTCTGATGTAAGTTTTGCTGGGTACATTTGTACTCACGTTTTCTTAATTTATGTTTTTGCAGAGAGACTTCAATCTCACTGGTAGTTCCGTGTGGACTTCAATGTTTAGTTTGTTACCTCAGCTACGATCTTGTACCCTTGGGAGGATCTTGTAGATAGTCAGGCTTCTCAGCATTTTCCATTTATAGTTGTCTGTACTCAGACAATTTAAGCTTCTGCATGTGCTTATTGCTTGTATGACTTGAATGCTGGGTCATCAGACCCATGTTTGCAATATCTGGCTCCTCGGAGCCTAATGAATACATACTTTGAGTCGTAGAGTTTTGTTTTGATGCCATGTTGTAATTGCACATATCCAACATATTGTGTGTATGTTATTGAAATGCTTGGTATGTGTGGGATCCGACAACCTAGTTGTTTATTCTTGGTAGCCTCTCTTACTGGGAAATGTCTCCTAGTGCTTACACTGAGCCATGGTAGCTTGCTACTGCTCAGGAACACTTAGGCTAGCTGGCATGTGTCCTTCTTTGTTCTTGTGTCTGTCCCTTTGGGTAAATGTCACGCGTTGTTCCTTTAAGTCCTTGTAGTTTGCTACGACTTAGGTTCATACGTTGATGACCGACACATTCGTTGCTGGGTCATGTATGCCTGTCCCTGTAAGTTAGTGCCACTTTGGATTTTTGACTAGTCATGTCGGCCCGGGTTCTCTGTCATATGGATGCTAGTGACACTATCATATACGTGAGACAAAAGACACAAACGGTCCCGGGCCAGGTAAGGTGGCACTCGTGGGGATACCGTGCGTGAGGCCGCAAAGTGATATGATGTGTTACATGCTAGATTGGTGTGACTTGGGATCGGGGTCCTGACAGAGGACGCCCCCTAGGGAGGTCTCAGTGTCGTCCGCCTCGCGAGGCTTGGCCCCTTGCGAGGGTCTCGAGTCATGGCTACTGAAACTGGGCCATACCAGGCCGCTGACGGAGCCACTCCGTGGGCCGCAGGCAGGCAAGTCTGGGCACCCCCGTTTCCAGGACGCCGACAGGGGGACCGTTCTTATTTCCTTTGAATGGCTTGTTCCGCTAACTGGATTTAGAGCCACTGAATCTGGCGTTTACCACCGTATCTCTGTTTCTTCATTGTTGTTCTGATGCTTATTTTTGTTGCATCGCGGCCTTGCATTGCCGTCCTTGACCTCAGAAGTGTCGGTGTCGCTGGTACTGTTGCTTCTATGAGCCAACCAACTATCTTCGCCAACACAGAAGCGGGTCATGAGTGCAGTAATAGCTGCCATGGTCTTTGGCTTTTCCTGACCGAGGTGTCAGATGAGCCGTCCCAGGCACTGTGCTTAAATTCCGCTAAGGCCTTGGCGTCGGGACAGTCCGCGATTTGATTATTTTTAATTAAGAACCGATTCCAGAGTTTGCGAGCTGACTCTCCGGGCTGCTGAATTATGTGACTCTGGTCATCGGCATCCGGTGGTCGGACATAAGTGCCCTGGAAGTTGTCCCGGAAAGCATCCTCTAAGTTTCCCAGCTGCCAATGGAGCTCTTTGGGAGGCTATTCAACCAGTGCTGTGTTGGTCCTGTTAGCTTTAGAGGGAGGTATTTGATGGCGTGGAGATCATCTCCATGAGCCATGTGCATGTGGAGAAGGAAATCTTCAATCCATACAGCGGGATCCGTCATTCCATCGTATTGCTCAATGTTTACGGGTTTAAACCCTTCCAGAAACTGGTGCTGCATTACCTCATCGGTAAAGCACATAGGTTCTGCGGCACCTCTGTATCCGGTGACACCGCGACAGATTTCGGATGACATCTGTGTTCGAGGCTGACCCCAGATTTGGTTATGTTTATCGCGCCAGGCCTGATGGCCGTCATCTCGTGTTGGAGGACGTCCTCTTGATCCATAGATTGAACTTGTCTGGGCGGCTCTATTGTCCAGGTCATGACGTAAGTCGTATGTGTAGCCCGGAGCCGCTGTCTCCTTGCCTCTACGGCGAGGTGGCGCGGGCTGGTGTTTGGCATAATTAGTTGCTTTGTCCCGTCCACGTGGTGGTCGATCCTACTAGTCATCCTGATTGTATTTTGACAGTATTGTCTCAAGGGCCTCATCGTCAAATTGTGGCAGTACCTGCGTTTTGGGTAACTCTTTGTCAGGCGCTTGAGGCCATATTCGTCGGCAGCCAGGACCTTGGTCCATCTGTCATTGAGCATGTCCTATTCGGCTTGAAGCTGTTGCTGTTTCTTTTTCAGGCTTCATGCGGTGGCGATGAGCTATCGCCTGAACCGTTCTTGTTCGAGAGTTTCCTCTGGGACGATCAAATCTTCGTTGCCGAGGCTAACATCCTCTTCAGAGGCAGGTAAGGAGTTACTCTCTTCCGAATCCTCGTGATCGGCGCGTTCGGGGCTGTATTGACCTTCTTCCCTTTCATCCTGCTCAAACGCAGGCTCGACGGGGTGACCGGGATCTTCGGCGTTGTCCGGAGTGTTATTATCTCCGGTGTCCGTATTGCTTTCCCTTTCCCGACGCGATCATGAGTGGCGCAGCTGACACTGACACTTTGTTGGTTCATCGACAGGCTTATCCTCATGTGGGTTTTGAGTGCCATCATCGTTCTTCTTCTCAGGTGTGTCCACCATGTATACGTCGTAAATAGAAGTGGCCATCCAATGCCTAGTAACGAGCGGTTTTGTCCTGGTTCGGCCTCGACATCTTCGTCCATTCCATCGATGTCTTTGGAGGCATAGTCTAGCATGTCGGTTAAGTCTTCGACAGTGGCTATTAAGTGGGTGGTGGGCGGGACGTAAAATTCCTGTCAGGACCCCGATCCTAAATCACACCGATCTAGCCTGTAACACCTCATATCACTTTGCGGCCTCACGCACGGTATCCCCACCGGGTGTCGCCTTACCATGGACCGTGACCGTTTGCGCCTTTTGGCTCACTTATATGATAGTGTCACTAGCATCCATATGACAGAGAACCCGGGCCGACATGACTAGTCGTGAACCCAAAGTGGCACTAACTTACGGGGACATGCATACATGAATCAACATCGAGCATGTCGGTCAGCAGCGTGTGAATCCAGGCTGTAGCAACTGGGCTAACAGGACTCCGGGAACCCGGGCTGTAGCAGGCTAGTAGGACTCCGGATGTCACTGCGTGACATTTCCCCGAAGGGACAGACACAGGAATGAAGTGAATCACATGCCGGCCAGTCTAAGTGTTCCGGAGCAGTAGTGCTGGGCTAGCAGGACTCCGGTGAACCGGGCTGTAGCGGACTACTATGGCTCATGGAAGCACAAGACTACATTTCCCCATAAGAGAGGCTACCAAGGATGAACAACTAGGTTGTCGGATCCCACACATACCAAGCATTTCAATCATACACACAATATGCTCGATATGTGTAAATACAACATGGCATCACAACATAACTCTAGGACTCAAGTATTTATTCATTAGGCTCCGAAGAGCCAGATATTACAAACATGGTTCTCATGACCCAACATTCAGAGCATACAAATCAAAGCACATGCGGAAGCTTAACATGTCTGAGTACAGACTTCTACAAATGAAAAAGGCTGAGAAGCCTGACTATCTACCAGATCCTGCCAAGGTCACAAGATCGTAGCTGAGGTATCAAGCTAAACGTCAAAGTCCACGTGGAACTACTAGCGAGACCGAAGTCTCTCCGCAAAACATAAATTAGGCAAACTTGAGTACAAATTTACCCATCAAGACTTACATAAGAACTAAGTACATATGCATTGGTAGCAACAAAGGGGGTGGTGGAGTTTAACTGCAGCAAGCCAGCTTTGACTCAGTGGCTAACCTGAACTACTATTGCAAATAACTCTTCGAGGTGGCGCACATGAGTCCACATATTCACCATATCAAAACACCACTATGGATCCGCTCCCGTCTCCCTACGAGAACGCCATCCATAGCACTCACGCTTATCTTGCGCATTTTAGAGCATCCACTTTCACTTGTCTATGAACGATGCAAGGGATCCAAGTTTCCATATCCGAGGAATCCGGCTATTCGAATAGATAATGATAACCCTGCAGGGGTGTACTTCTTCACACACGCTCTCACCACTTACCACCATGTACACGTCGTGTACCTCGGCAACCTTCAAGCGGAAGCCTGGCGAGGGAGTCGACCACGACCTGACTAACCACACAAGTCTCTCGTCCAGGTTTATCGCCTCTTCGGGTTCCATCCACAAGGAGATCCGGCCGGGGTGTCGCTCATGGCCCCAAACGATGTGTGCAGGTTCCCAAGCCCACCAGCCGGGTGCCACTTGGTACACCGTGCCACTGTGCCTAGTCTGTCCCAAGCCCACCTGTACCGGGTGCCACTTGGTAGACTACTAACACTACCTACAAACACCAGAAACTAGTTGCAACTCCTGGACAGAGATCGAGTTGATTAATAAGCCGAGAGGGGCCGAGTTACCGGAACCCAATGTGTGGTAGTAACTGTTCATGGATCACAAACACAGAACTCAGTTCCTGAGAACGGCTGCAATGAGACAACCCACCATGTATTCCTACATGGCCTCTCACTGCTACCTTTACCAAATCATGTTCACACAATTAGCTCTCAACGGTAGGACATGTTCACCACGTTCCAATTCATTCCTGATGAATCAGACATGACTCAACTCTAAGCAGTAGCAGGCATGACAACAAGAATGAATGAGTAGGCACATCTGGGCTCAAACAATTCCTACTCATGCTAGTGGGTTTCATCTATTTACTGTGGCAATGACAGGTCATGCAGAGGAAAGGGGTTCAACTACCGCAGCATGTAACAGTTGAATCGTTGTTGTCCTAATGCAGTAAAAGAGAGCAGGAGCAAGAGAGTGGGATTGTATCGGAATGAACAAGGGGTTTTTTCTTGCCTAGCACTTCTGAAGATAGTATAGTTCTTCATCGGTGTCATCAAACTCATCGTCGAAACGTACGTCTACCGAGGGGGAACAAATACCGGCAATAGAGAGGAAACACAATCCATGCAATGCACAGTATGATGCATGATCATGACATGGCAATATGCTGTGATTTGGGCTAATGCAACATGAAGTCATTTTGGTTGAAGTGGAACTCAAAGCTAGATCAAATTCCAACTCCAAATATATTATCAAATTTGTCCTAATCATGTTTCATCCTAAACAGTGAGGTTAACTTGTTCAAACATGCATGAAAATGCCATATTCAGATTCTTTGGGTTTTTCTGATCATTTTTCATATATAAATTATTTCATTCTGAGCTACGGTTGATTTTATATGATTTTTAGAAGTTTAGGCAAATTTCTGAAAATAAATAAATAATTTAGATTTATTTAAATACCAGAAATAGTTACTGCGTCATCATGACATCCGTGTGACATCAGCAAGTCAACAGGAGCCGGTCTAGGTCAAACCTGACCAGTGGAGCCCACTGGTCAGTGACCAAGTGCTGCCTAGGTCACAGACAGGTGGGACCAGTCAAGGGCCACGTCAGCGATGTCAACGCTGACGGGTGTGGCCACTGTGATTAACTAAAGCTAAACATTAGTTAAACTATGGTTAGTTAAAGGCGTGGGACCCATATGTAAGTGACCAATGGGGTGGTGATTAGAGGGGTCATTTGTGCTAATGACGGACACGCCGACAGTCGCTGGAGCCTGGCCGACGGCGACCAAAACGATGGCGGCGCGGCTCGGATTTGACCTTCGGGCGGTGGTTTGGCATGCTGAGCACACATGGGAGGAGCTCTTGCTCATCCGCATCCAATGGACCAGATGGAAGACCGTGGGGTGGCTGGAAGCAGCGCTGACGTTGAGGTTAGCGGCGGCCGGAGCTACTCGATCGATGGGTTCGGCACTACGGTGATCCATAGGACGAGTTGGTGAGTTCTAAAACTTCCTGGGAAGGCTCTGAGCACATTGGTGTGCTCGTACGTGAGCTGCGGCAACTATGGCCAGGATTGCGCCATTGCCGGCGGCGAGGAGCTCACGGCTCCGGTGGTGATGGCGGCTAGAGCACGCGTTTGACCGAGAGAATAGAAGGGAAAGACGGAGGGGTCTCACAGTGAGGTCTGCAAGGTGGTCAGTGGGCTGGGGGAGGCACCATGGGCGATGAACGGGCGCCGGCGATCTCGGTTGCCCGAGGTAGAAGACGACCGCGGAGGCGGCTCCACAGGGTGTCCGGGCTCGGTTTCTTCTTCTTGTCGATGTGCAGCGTCACATTGGAGTCTAGGGACACGGTGGGGAAGCCAGGAGAGATCGGTGGGCGCGGTGGTAGCGGGCGGCAGCGACGGGCGCGCTCGGGTGCGAGCAGAGGAACGAGGGAGAGAGAGCCAGAGGAGGGGATGAACTCGAGGGAGAGTGAGAGAGGGTCGAGGGGGCGCTGTGGTACGCGTGGAGGCGACTAGGCAGTCGAGGGACACGCAGGCAGGGAGGAGCCGGCGCGACTCGACTGCGCACCGGGCACGCAGCTGCTTCTCCTCCTAGCAGGAGGAAGAAGACAGTGCTGCCCTGGTGGGCTAGGCTGGCTTTGGCCAGTAGGCTGCTACAGTGGTGGGCTGTGCAGGTAGGTTCTCTGTCCCTCTTTCTTTCTATTTTAGTTTCTGTTTTCCTATTTATTTTAACTCTGTTTTGATTTAGTCTCGGCACTAAATCATTTTATATGCTTCTGATAAATTTTTTTAGAGACTATTTGGATTATTCCAGAGCCCCTCACATTTACCCAGAATTATTGGACATATATAAAATATATAACATATATATATCCAATGCAAATAATTATTGCATTAGTTCCAAATGCCCAAAATAAATATTTATGAGCTCCTAAAAATATTGGTTTGAATTTTTCCTCTGACCAATATTTTCAGAGGGAAACATGAACATTTTCTTGGACCTATTTCGAGCAATTTTTATCTTGGTCATTTCCAGAAGTGATTTCTGAGGCTTTCACATGTCCCCATTTCAAGTTCATTGAAATATAAACATGATGCAAACAACAGTAGCTAGCCTAGAGCATGGTAAAGCTAGGGATGTGACAACTCACCCCCACTAAACAAGAATCTCATCCCGAGATTCAAGACGTGAGGTAAGGAGATAGGGGGAACATGGAACTGACACGGTCTTCTTGATCCAAATGCCCTTCTTAAAGATGTCGACTCCTTGCATCATATTGTTCTTGGCATCTTTGCTTGCGAGATCTTCACCCAACACGAGGACAAAAGAGCGAGATAACTCTACAGGGATGGGTCAACTTAATGATCACAAGATCAACTCACAGAATGAGACGTAGAAACGTCTCTTGAGTTGAGACAGAAACACATATGAGGAGCGACGAAAAGAGGCAGATGACGAAGGTTTAGATTGGTAGGCAACAATGCCACGCTGGAGTAGGATAGTGCATGGTTTTCAAGGTAGTGAGGAGATAATTGCCATGATTCCATAACGGGACACCTCGGGGAAGGTGACTCGTAGAATTATTCCCTTAAGTGGCAAAAAGAATTACTTTTGATACAAAGATCATTGAAACTCTCTATACCAGCCTAAGGAAAATCACAATTGATCGTTTGAATGAATTTGAAAGAATGGCATACTTAGTTTGGAGAGGAAACTAGAGTTATAGGACAACTCGGCAACGGAAGGCACATTCCAATTGATACCGAGGATATAACCCAGTGACTGAGTGTGCTCTCAAGAACTTGAGCATTTCCGTATTCATCAAGGTTTTACCAACATCCGTGCCGAGGATCCTGGCAACACATCATACTACCATGATGAACGATGATGGAGGATGTAGATGCAAGGAGGACATCACTTTTTCAGATTTTTCCTTAGCAATGCCAAAGAAGCAAATCTGGATGATCGACTGAGAGACATTTAGCACTCCTCTTCTAACATTCTCCTTGATGTACTAGGTACCACGGTCAATGCTTAAAAGCATCAACATGGCCATCAAGTAAAGGTCGGACTTCAGGAGCACAAAAATCCATAAGGAACAACTTGTGGAATAAGTCATACCAAATCCTCATGGAGAAGATGGTCGAAATTCTCATTCAAGATACTACCATAATAGATCTTCCGACTAGGTGTGTCGGCCAGAACATCAACCTCGTCGGGACCTACATCATAGATCTTGGAAATGTTCCAGCCATCATATCTGCCTGAGATTCAGATCTGGCTGGTAACAGAATTTTTTCAGACAACATGTCTAGAAAAGAAAGGTTGCAACACAAGTCGACGAGATAACGTTGCGAGACTCTCGGGAGATGAACTACGATAGCAAGCTCCAAAACATGAGCTGGTTCTGCTACACACATGTGAACATGTTGTCCAAGACAAGCATGACCACATAGTAGTCTTACAATAAAACACTACCAAAGTTCAGGTGAGGAACCATCATTGAGGATATCGAAGTCCTTACACAAGTCCGGATTAGCTCTTAGGAAGGAACTTCTTCTCCTTGAACAAATCAATCAGTGGCGTGGTGTGCTAGGGAATACATATGGAGTGGAGGTAATTAATCTACCAAACCATAGAATACTTCGCACGTATGCATGACTGATTTGGGATGATTCCAGAGGAAACAAAACAAACCTTTCTCAAATTCATGGCGGCAACTTACACCTAATGCATGTGAACTTGGAGAAAGTCACTTCTTTCACCAAAACATATACTTCATGAACGGGAGATGAAGAAATGCTTACAAAAGTTTCCAACACTAACATAGATGTTCAACATGAATCATGGACAAGATGAAATGTTGATGACGAGCTCAACAACAATCATCGAGATTTCCATGAAGATGGAATTCCACAACTATGTGAACAAGGTTATAGCATTGGTCAGACCCAAAAGATATAATGATGTATGCTCGAGGAAACAACCACGAGTAAGACAACATTACGAATATCGTTGGTCCTGATTTGATTTGAGGATAGCCCATACTCGAATCAAAGATTGGATAAGACAATAGGTCCAACAACTAATCACAGGGACCAATCAATGAAGATATCATCTTTCTTCAACAAACACACAAACACATGGATATCCTTTTGGAATGAACTAGGTTAGGCAAGCTTTTATCTTCCAACTCTCCAATTTGTTGTTTGGCTTAACCAACTAGCTCAGGGGTATCCAACACAGATTCTTAGAGAAGGAGTGGTTTATGGAAAAACCAACTTGATCACGAACTCCACATAGCGGTCAGGTGATAACCTGGTGATCTCTCTAAGAAGATATTCAGAAAATCACGAACCACCGATAAGTTACTAATCTCGAGAACAATCTTGCTTTTCAGGGCAAGACGATATGATCAACAGAGCAAGGGTTTGACAAAATCCAAACTCATTGATCGAAGAGTGCACCG
The DNA here is from genome assembly GCF_003073215.2 of Triticum urartu. NCBI lineage: Eukaryota > Viridiplantae > Streptophyta > Magnoliopsida > Poales > Poaceae > Triticum > Triticum urartu. The sequence goes on from NC_053025.1 coordinate 304,414,484, forward strand.
GATAAAAGGATTAGGTAGCACGATCAATCTTAGGATGATGATTCAAAAATCAACACGCTAAGAATGAGGTTATTGTCCATTAACCACCAAGCAACGGGGTTGCTAGGAGTATTGATTTCACACATCATGGTTCACTTGTCGGTATTCCGGTTGCAACAACACAGAACCGGGGAACGAATGATGATGGCGAGAAGTATCAATGTATCAAGAATTCATAAGAGTTGGTGAAATTCTCATGACATTTCTGACATCAAGAGGGCAATACTTCAAGGTAGAACAGAATCAGAAGCTGGATTGGCATTTTGATCTGCGATACAACTGCTTTGACCCAATCCAAGAAATGGACGAGGTACTGGAGTTTGTTTCTCCTAGTCATTCTGAACTAGAACGGCTTGACGGGGCACAAGAATAATAGGCATCGATGAACACGAATGCACTACTACTCCTGACCATCAATTGATATAAGAGGGTCAGAATACAACTAAAAAGGAACAACTCAAAGGAACATATAATTCTTGTAAGTTGTAGATGCATCGGTTAGCATGTTGAATAAATTCAACATGTTTCTTCCGGATAACCCATGCAGAAAGGTAGGACTGGCAGAGTCTCGACCATAATGGAGAACTCATCGAGCGCTTTGGTTGTTATCTTTTGGTTCAAAGAACTTCTGCCATAAGTAGTTCATGGTATTTGGAAGAAGGAGAATTCCACGAACCTCGAGGACTATCGCAAAGGTTACTAATAACCTAAAGGAACTAGCAAACACTATCAACATGAAGTAAGTAGGGTGAATCTCGGTTCAAGTACCCAGAGATAAAATACCTACATACTAAATGGCATCACAGGATGCTTTCGAGGATGGTGGCCAGAATCATCACACTGGGGATACAAAGCATTGCTAGATTAATAGGTGACTCCCTAAGACACCTAGGGTCATAATAATAGCTCCAATATATACGCCGAGGCAGCGGAGTACCTCAACTCAACGATTAGTGTGGTTAATCTGGCCCAAAGGAACATCGAGAACGGAAAGAAGGGAGTTGCAAATGCATCAGACTATTTAGAAACCTGGGATGACTCGGACAGCATAACGGCTGTAAATGCTCAAAATCTTTTGAGACATCCTGCAAAATGGTGGCATAACCACTCAACATCACAACATCAAGGTTCTGAGATCAACTATCAACATACGGAAGTAGTAGGAACGGAACTAAGGCTTGAAACCAACAATCCTGCGAGTCTACAGATTAGTAACAGATGATCTTGATAGAAAGATGAGAAGCCTAGTTCTTAATCCCCGTAGAAGAGAAGAGGATGACTCAGATCAGAAGGGCATAAGGTAAAGGAGTAAAAAGAGCCTTACGTTCCCTTCCACAATCAATTCCGTTATATAACTAAAGCATTTCTAGACTCAACTTCGACCAGCTTAGTTAGGTAATCCTACAGGCAGTCAGGCTCTGATACCAAAGCTGTCAGGACCCCGATCCTAAATCACACCGATCTAGCCTGTAACACCTCATATCACTTTGTGGCCTCACGCACGGTATCCCCACGGGTGTCGCCTTACCATGGCATGGGACCATTTGCCCCTTTTGGCTCACGTATATGATAGTGTCGCTAGCATCCATATGACAGAGAACCCGGGCCGACATGACTAGTCGTGAACCCAAAGTGGCACTAACTTACGGGGACATGTATACATGAATCAACATCGAGCATGTCGGTCAGCAGCGTGTGAATCCGGGCTGTAGCAACTCGGCTAACAGGACTCCAGGAAACCGGGTTGTAGCAGGTTAGCAGGACTTCGGATGTCATCGCATGACATTTCCCCGAAGGGACAGACACAGGAACGAAGTGAATCACATGCCGACCAGTCTAAGTGTTCCGGAGCAGTAGTGCTGGGCTAGCAGGACTCCGGTGAACCGGGCTGTAGCGGACTACTATGGCTCATGGAAGCACAAAACTACATTTCCCCATAAGAGAGGCTACCAAGGATGAACAACTAGGTTGTCGGATCCCACACATACCAAGCATTTCAATCATACACACAATATACTCGATATGTGGAAATACAACATGGCATCACAACATAACTCTACGACTCAAGTATTTATTCATTAGGCTCCGAAGAGCCAGATATTACAAACATGGGTCTCATGACCCAACATTTAGAGCATACAAATCAAAGCACATGCGGAAGCTTAACATGTCTGAGTACAGACTTCTACAAATGAAAAAGGCTGAGAAGCCTGACTATCTACCAGATCCTGCCAAGGGCACAAGATCGTAGCTGAGGTATCAAGCTAAACGTCAAAGTCCACGTGGAACTACTAGCGAGACCGAAGTCTCTCCGCAAAACATAAATTAGGCAAACTTGAGTACAAATTTACCCATCAAGACTTACATCAGAACTAAGTACATATGCATTGGTAGCAACAAAGGGGGTGGTGGAGTTTAACTGCAGCAAGCCAGCTTTGACTCAGTGGCTAACCTGAACTACTATTGCAAATAACTCTTCGAGGTGGCGCACATGAGTCCACATATTCACCATATCCATACACCACTATGGATCCGCTCCCGTCTCCCTACGAGAATGCCATCCATAGCACTCACGCTTATCCTGCGCATTTTAGAGTATCCACTTTCACTTGTCTATGAATGATGGAAGGGGTCCAAGTTTCCATATCCGAGGAATCCGGCTATTCTAATAGATAATGATAACCCTGCAGGGGTGTACTTCTTCACACACGCTCTCGCCACTTACCACCATGTACACGTCGTGTACCTAGGCAACCTTCAAGTGGAAGCCTGGCGAGGGAGTCGGCCACGACTAGACTAGCCACACAAGTCTCTCATCCAGGTTTATCGCCTATTCGGGTTCCATTCGCAAGGAGATCCGGCCGGGGTGTCGCTCACGGCCCCAAACGATGTGTGCAGGGTTCCCAAGCCCACCATCCGGGTGCCACTTTGTACACCGTGCCACTGTGCCTAGTCTGTCCCAAGCCCACCTGTACCGGGTGCCACTTGGTAGACTACTAACACTACCTACAAACACCAGAAACTAGTTGCAACTCCTGGACAGAGATCGAGTTGATTAATAAGCCAATAGGGGACTAGTTACCGGAACCCAATGGGTGGTAGTAACTGTTCATGGATCACAAACACAGAACTCAGTTCTTGAGAACGGCTGCAATGAGACAACCCACCATGTACTCCTACATGGCCTCTCACCGCTACCTTTACCAAATCGTGTTCACACACTTAGCTCTCAACGGTAGGACATGTTCACCACGTTCCAATTCATTCCCGATGAATCAGACATGACTCAACTCTAAGCAGTAGAAGGCATGACAACAATCATGAATGAGTAGGCACATCAGGGCTCAATCAATTCCTACTCATGCTAGTGGGTTTCATCTATTTACTGTGGCAATGACAGGTCATGCAGAGGAAAGGGGTTCAACTACCGCAACATGTGATAGTTGAATCGTTGTTGTCCTATTGCAGTAAAAGAGAGTAGGCGAGAAAGTGGGATTGTATCAGAATGAACAAGGGGGTTTTGCTTGCCTGGCACTTCTGAAGATAGTATAGTTCTTCATCGGTGTCATCGAACTCATTGTTGAAACGTACGTCTACCGTGGGGGAACAAATACCTGCAACAGAGAGGAAACACAATCAATGCAATGCACAATATGATGCATGATCATGACATGGCAATATGCTGTGATTTGGGCTAATGCAATAGGAAGTCATTTTGGTTGAAGTGGAACTCAAAGCTAGATCAAATTCCAACTCCAAATCTATTATCAAATTTGTCCTAATCATGTTTCATCCAAAACAGTGAGGTTAACTTGTTCAAACATGCATGAAAATGCCATATTCAAATTCTTTGGATTTTTCGGATCATTTTTCATATATAAATTATTTCATCTGAGCTACGGTTGATTTTATATGATTTTTAGAAGTTTAGGCAAATTTCTGAGAATAAATAAATCATTTGGATTTATTTAAATTCCAGAAATAGTTACTGCGTCATCATGATATCCGTGTGACATCAACAAGTCAACAGGAGCCGGTCCAGGTCAAACCTGACAAGTGGGGCCCACTGGTCAGTGACCAAGTGCTGCCTAGGTCACAGACAGGTGGGGCCGGTCAAGGGCCACGTCAGCGAGGTCAACGCTGACGGGTGGGGCCACTGTGATTAACTAAAGCTAAACAGGAATTAAACTATGGTTAGTTAAAGGCGTGGGAACCATATATAAGTGACTAGTGGGGTGGTGATTAGAGGGGTCATTAGTGCTAAAGATGGACACGTCGGCAGTCGCCAGAGCCTGGACGGCGGTGACCAAAACGATAGCGGCGCGGCTCAGATTTGAGCTTCGGGCGGTGGTTTCGCGCGCTGAGCACACAGGGGAGGAGCTCTTGCTCGTCCGCATCCGAAGGACCGGACGGAAGGCCGTGGGGTGGCCAGAAGCAGGGCTGACATTGAGGTTAGTGGTGGCCGGAGTTACGGGATCGACGGGTTCGGCACTACGTTGATCCATAGGACGAGTTGGTGAGCTCTGCAACTTCCTGGGAAGGCTCTGAGCACATTGGTGTGCTCGTACGTGAGCTGCGGCAACTATGGCCACAACTGCGCCATTGCCGGCGGCGAGGAGCTCACGGCTCCGGTGGTGATGGCGGCTAGAGCACGCGTTCGACCGAGAGAATAGAAGGGAAAGACGGAGGGGTCTCACAGTGAGGTCTGCAAGGTGGTCAGTGGGCTGGGGGAGGCACCATGGGCGATGAACGGGCGCCGGCGATCTCGATTGCCCGAGGTAGAAGACGACCGCGGAGGCGGCTCCACAGGGTGTCCGGGCTCGGTTTCTTCTTCTTGTCGATGTGCAGCGTCACGTTGGAGTCTAGGGACGCGGTGGGGAAGCCAGGAGAGCTCGGTGGGCGCGGTGGTAGCGGGCGGCAGCGACGGGCGCGCTCGGGTGCGAGCAGAGGAACGAGGGAGAGAGAGCCAGAGGAGGGGATGAACTCAAGGGAGAGTGAGATTGGGTCGAGGGGGCGGCGTGGTATGCGTGGAGGCGACCAGGAAGTCGAGGGGCACGCAGGCAGGGAGGAGCTGGCGCGGCTCGTCTGTGCACCGGGCACGCAGCTGCTTCTCCTCCTGGCAGGAGGGAGAAGACAGTGCTGCCCTTGGTGGGCTGGGCTGGCTTCGGCCAGTAGGCTGCTACAGTGGTGGGCTGTGCAGGTAGGTTCTCTGTCCCTCTTTCTCCTATTTATTTTAACTCTGTTTTGATTTAGTCTCTGCACTAAATCATTTTATACGCTTCTGATAAATTTTTGTAGGGACTATTTGGATTATTCCAGAGCCCCTCACATTTACCCAGAATTATTGGATATATATAAAATATATAACATATATATATATATCCAATGCAAATAATTATTGCATTAGTTCCAAATGCCCAAAATAAATATTTATGAGCTCCTAAAAATATTGGTTTGAATTTTTCCTCGGACCAATATTTTTAGAGGGAAAAATGAACATTTTCTTGGACCTATTTGGAGCAATTTTTATCTTGGTCATTTTTAGAAATGATTTCTGAGGCTTTCATATGTCCCCATTTCAAGTTCATTGAAATATAAACCTGATGCAAACAACAGTAGCTAGCCTAGAGCATGGTAAAGCTAGGGATGTGACAACTCCCTACTCTTAGCCCCTAGCTCAAGCTGGGCGTAGTTCGGAGGTGATGCTTCCGTGATGGCGAGAGATCGCATCAGGTCCAGCGTTCCGTTTATGAGCGAAAGCTCGACAGACGTATGAGGATCTGCGGAGCTAGGTTTGGTAATAACCACTTGACTGGGCCTGTTAGATGCAAGCCTCGAGAGATCGGAGTTGACGTCCGAAAGTAAATCTGGCTTCCAGATGACGGGGAGAGTCCCGTTTGAGTCCGGGTCCACCGATGGCATGATCGCATCTGGGTCTTCGGCTGGAAGCTCCTTGATGAGACAGAGTCTGGTTGGGTTCACCCTCCTTTCTTTGGATAGAGCGGTCCGCCCCAGATCTAAGGCCAGTGCAGGCATGCGAGTCGAACCCTGAACAAGATTTAACGATGGACCTGAAGGTCCTTCTTCGTATCCGTGGGGGGTAGCGGACGAGGCCGTGAACCCCTCGAAGATCAAATGTCCTTGGATGTCGACGATTTAGTTCAAACTTCCGAACCAGATCCGGTGACCAGGGGCATTGCTGTCGACCTGCTCCAGGCGGCCGATCGAGTTGGCACGTAGCGTGAAGCCGCCAAATACAAAGAGTTGGCTAGGGAGAAAGGTCTCCCCGGAAACAACATCGTCGTCGATGACGAGGTGAGCCATTGATTCTCTTGTTGACAACACAACATAACTTTCAAAGAAAGCACCAATGTTGGTGTGAAAACCAGCAGATCTCGGGTAGTGGGTCCCAAGCTTTGTATCTGAGAATCGATGGTAACAAGGGATGCAAGGGACACAATGTTTTACCCAGGTTCGGGCCCTCTTAAAGGAGGTAAAACCCTACGTCCTGCTTGATTATATTCGATGAGTATAGTGATTACAAGAGTTGATCTACCTTGAGATCGTATTGGCTAAACCCTAGATGTCTAGCCTATGATTGTTAGTCCTAGCATCTCGGGACGGGATCCTTTCGTAGTGGTGGAGTGTTGTAACACCCCGGATATAACTTTCCCAATTTGTACTCCAACTCTTGCCGTTTCCGGCGTTAAGTTATTTTATTTTCTCGGGTTCGGGTCTTTGTCTCCGTGTGTTGTTATCATTGTCATGCATCTCATATCATGTCATCATGTGCATTGCATTTGCATACGTGTTCATCTCATGCATTCGAGCATTTTCCCCATTGTCCGTTTTGCATTCCGGCGCTTCGTTCTCCTCCGATGGTCATTTCTAGCTTTCTTTCGTGTGTGGGGATTAAACATTTCCGGATTGGACAGAGACTTGCCAAGCGGCCTTGGTTTACTACCGGTAGACCGCCTGTCAACTTTCGTATCATTTGGACTTCGTTTGATACTCCAACGGTTAACCGAGGGACCGAAAAGGCCTCGTGTGTGTTGCAGCCCAACACCCCTCCAATTTGGCCCAAAACCCACCTAACTCTGCTCTATCACCTAGATCGTTCGATCACGATCGCGTGGCCGAAAACCGCACCTCGTTTGGACTCTCCTAGCTCCCTCTATGCCTATATATACACCCCCTCCCGAAAATCCGGACCCCCCTCGTCTGAAACCCTAAAAATCCCCTCGCCGCCGCCGCCGGACAAAAATCCCACCGACGGACGTGTCCGCCCCGCTCCCCCGGCCTGTCTCCGCCCGCCACGTGGCACCCGGCCACCGCCGCCGCCGCGGCCCGCACGGGCCCGAGGCCGGCCCTCTCGCGCCGCCTCCCGGGCTGCCGCTCCCGCGCCCGCCGCCGCCTTCTCGTCCTGAGCCGGCGACCCGGTCCGCCTCCTCCGCCGCGGTCCCGCCCGGACGGACCTCGCCGCCGTTCCTCGTTGGCGTCGACGGCCGCCACCGCCGCCCTTGCCTCCGCCGCCCTGCGCGCCACCACCCGGCGCCGCGCCCGACCCTCACCGGCCGCCGCCTTCCCGCCTCTCCGGCGACTCCGCCCCCCTCCGCCGTCCTCCTCATCGCCTCCGGCCGCCGCGGCCATCTCCGGCGAGCTTCGGATCCGCCGCCGCTACAGTAGATTGCGCCGGATGAACAGTAAACCCTAGATCCGCGCGGGGTAAATTTCTTCTAAGTCCCAAAATCTCCGATCCAAGTGCCTATGTTCATGGCCTCGTAACTTTGCATCCGTAGCTCCGATTCATGCATATAGCATATCAAAATGTTCATCTCAGAGAGTACATCATTTCATTCCATTGCATCATTTTAATTTGAGTTCATCTTGATGCCAAAAATGCTGTTAGAAGAGGGCTACTTGAGTTAATTGCCAGATCTGCTACTCCATTTTGAGTTTTGTCATTTTTGCCATGATTAATATGTGCATGATATGCCCTGATGCTCTACATATGTTTTGTTAAGGGTTTTGTCATCTTTCCAGAGGTGCAACCCATGTATTTTTGTGATGTGTGTGGTGACTAGTGCAAGCTTGCAAAGTGGTGCACTTGGTAATTCTGTTTTCAGGGACTTAGTAATTTCACTAAGTCCTGGATCTGTTTATCTCATGATGCCATATGTTCTTGTTGTTTCCTAGTGATTCGTGCCTCTTTTGAGGATGATCAGTAAGGGAGTTTTATTTATATGGTAGTGCTCTATCCATCCATGTCTTTTTTTGCAATTATGGAGCACCCTATCTTGAGTCAATCGAGCTCTACTTTTGCTACTTTGTGAATCTGGGAAGATTGTCAACTTGTTTGCAATTTTGCCGATGATGCTGTAGTTGATCCGTGCATGCTATGTTATTGTTCTTGCCATGTCTAGCTTGAATTTTGTGTATTATTGATGGGTGTATGCTTAGATTATCATGACTTGCACTGTGGTGAGAGCATCGAGCTCGTAAACATGCCTACTTGAGTTATGTTTCAGCATGTGCCAGTTTTCACCAAGTCTGAAAACTGATTATGTTTTTGCGATGTTCGCGTGCTTGTTAGTATATTTTCTGATCCCTTTTGGCTCAAGGGCACTAAGGGACTTTTGTTAAGATATTTTAGTAGCTCCATGACATGTTCTTCTTTGTCATGTTCAGGTCCTGTGGCATGTAGTTTTGTTGCTCCGAAGAGTGCTATCTGATCTGAAATTTCAGACAAGTGTTAATTTCACTAAGTCTGAGATCTGTTTACCATATGCAGTTTTGCCATGCTTGTTTGAACCTGTTAATGGATGAATTGGCCGTAGCTCAGTGCTAGACTTTTGTTAAGCATCTTGTATGCAACCCAGCCATGTATTTTGTTGTCATGTTTGGGTGCTGTAGCATGTCCATTTCGTTGCATTTAGTTGGCTACTTGCTGTAAATCACAGACCGGTGTCATTTTTGAATCGCTTGCCATTTCTAAACCGTAACTCCGATTCCGGCGTTCTTTATATCGTTTTCAAGCGTTTTCATCTCATCTTTCCAGTGGCACACTTGGATTTTCAAGTTGAGGCCAGGTTATTGCTTTTCCTGTCATATCTTGCATTATGCATCCCGCATCGCATCCCGCATGGCATACCATCTTTGCATCGTGTTGTTTGAGTTTGCACGTGGTTGATTGTGTCCTTGTTGCTTGTTTGTCTTGTTTGGGTAGAGCCGGGAGACGAGTTCGCTAACGAGGAGCCCATTGAGTTTGCTTTCGAGGATCCAGTCAACTCTGACAACTTTGCAGGCAAGATGATCATACCCTCGAAATCACTACTATCTTTGCTATGCTAGTTTGCTCGCTCTTTTGCTATGCCAATGCTACGATGCCTACCATTTGCTTTCAAGCGTCCCAAATTGCCATGCCAAACCTCTAACCCACCATGTCCTAGCAAACCGTTGTTTGGCTATATTACCGCTTTGCTCAGCCCCTCTTATAGCGTTGCTAGTTGCAGGTGAAGATTGGAGGCCGTTCCTTGTTGGAACACTTACTTACTTATTGGGATATCATTATATTGCCATGTTATCTTAATGCATCTATATACTTGGTAAAGGGTGGAAGGCTTGGCCTCTCGCCTAGTGTTTTGTTCCACTCTTGCCGCCCTAGTTTTCGTCATATCGGTGTTATGTTCCCGGATTTTGCGTTCCTTACGCGGTTGGGTTATAATGGGAACCCCTTGATAGTTCGCCTTGATTAAAGCTTTTCTAGCAATGCCCAACCTTGGTTTTACCATTTTCCACCTAGCCTTTTCTTTCCCTTGGGTTCTGCAGACTCAAGGGTCATCTTATTTTAACCCCCCCGGGCCAGTGCTCCTCTTTGTGTTGGTCCAAACTGTCAGCCGCCGGTGGCTACCAGGGGCAACTCTGGGCTGGCCTACCGGAAGTTTAGACAATCTGAGTGTGCCTTGAGAAAGAGATATGTGCAGCTCCTATCGGGATTTGTCGGCACATTCGGGCGGTGTTGCTGGTCTTGTTTTAACCTGTCGAAGTGTCTTGAATAACCGAGATACCGAGTCTGATCGGAACGTCTTGGGAGGAGGTCTATTCCTTTGTTGACCGTGAGAGCTTATCATGGGCTAAGTTGGGACTCCCCTGCAGGGATTGAACTTTCGAAAGCCGTGCCCGCGGTTATGGGCAGATGGGAATTTGTTAATGTCCGGTTGTAGATAACTTTAACCTTAATTTAATTAAAATGAATCAACTGAGTGCGTTACCGTGATGGCCTCTTCTCGGCGGAGTGCGAAAAGTGGACACGGTGTTGGAGTAATGTTTGCGCAGGTTGCTCTCTAGTTTCTCGCTCGCGCTTTGCCTCCTCTTCTCGCTCTCTTTTGCGAATAAGTTAGCCACCATATATGCTAGTTGCTTGCTGTAGCTCCACACATATTTACCGTGCCTTACCTATAAGCTTAAATAGTCTTGATCGCGAGGGTGCGAGATTGCTGAGTCCCTGTGGCTCACAGATTACTATTACACCAAATGCAGGGCCTGATGATTCCGCTCCATGTGACGTGCTCGAGCTCAAGTGGGAGTTCAACGAGGACTCTCAACGTTACTATGTTTCCTTTCCCGATGATCAGTAGTGGTGCCCAGTTGGGGGTGATTGGGACCGTGTTGCATGTTGGGTTTATCTTCTATTTTGGCGCCATAGTCGGGCCATGAGTGTTTGGATGATGTAATGTTATTTAAGTACCTTGTTTGACGTGGCGAGTGTAAGCCAACTATGTTATCCCTTTTATTATTCATATTACATGGGATGTTGTGAAGATTGCCTTACTTGCGACATATGCCTTTAATGCGATTATGCCTCTAAGTCGTGCCTCGACATGTGGGGGTTATAGTCGCATCGAGGGTGTTACAAGTTGGTAATCAGAGCCTTCCCCGACCTTAGGAGCCCCATTGCTTGATCGTTTTTAGCGGCCGAGTTGTTGAAAGCACAAGTGCTCCCTAGGTGGTTTTGATAATTGATAACAACATATCTCTTGTTGGACTAACATTTCTATCTAGCATGTTTCAGATAAGTTCAACAATGGAGTGGCATGGACTAAAGGTTGTGGGAACTCCTTCAAGATGCTAAGGACAAAGGATTGGCTAAAGCTTAAAGCTCAAGACTCTTCACTTTACATTTTAGTGATCCAAGATCACATTGAGTCCATAGGAAAAGCCAATACTATCAAGGAGGGATGAGGTGTTGCTTAATGAGCCTCTTGCTTCATGTGCTTAATGATAGGCTCCAAAATCCTCAGCTACTTTCCCACTTCCACATATGACCTAAACCCTAAGCCAAACTCGGTCCTACCGATTCTTCCTATCCGGCGCCATCGAGTTTCACTTGTCATAAGCCACTTCCAAACCCTAGCAATTCGGTTCCTACCGATAGGGATCTCGGTCTCACCGAGATGGATTGCAATGTAAATCTCATGTTTCCCTTTTGTAACTTTTCGGTCTCACCGAAAGAGCAAATCGGTCCCACCGAGTTTGCTCTGACCAACTCTCTGGTTAGCTAATTACCAAATCGGTCTCACCGAGTTTGTGTAATCGGTCTCACCGAGATTACGTTATGCCCAAACCCTAACCATATCGGTCCTACCGAGTTGCATGTCAGTCCCACCGAAAATCTCTAACGGTCACTAGGTTTACTTTTCGGTCCGACCGAGTTTGTTGATTCGGTCCCACCGAGATTGGAAAACTGTGTGAACGGTTGGATTTTGTGTGGAGGCTATATATACCCCTCCACCTCTCTTCATTCGTGGAGAGAGCCATCAGAACACATACACAATTCCAACTCATATTGTTCTGAGAGAGAACCACCTACTCATGTGTTGAGACCAAGACATTCCATTCCTACCATATGAATCTTGATCTCTAAGCCTTCCCAAGTTGCTTTCCACTCAATCTTCTTTCCACCAAATCCAAATCCTATGAGAGAGAGTTGAGTGTTGGGGAGACTATCATTTGAAGCACAAGGGCAAGGAGTTCATCATCAACACACCATTTGTTACTTCTTGGAGAGTGGTGTCTCCTAGATTGGCTAGGTGTCACTTGGGAGCCTCCGACAAGATTGTGGAGTTGAACCAAGGAGTTTGTAAGGGCAAGGAGATCGCCTACTTCGTGAAGATCTACCGCTAGTGAGGCAAGTCCTGTGTGGGCGATGGCCATGGTGGGATAGACAAGGTTGCTTCTTCGTGGACCCTTTGTGGGTGGTTGCTTCTTCGTGGACCCTTCGTGGGTGGAGCCCTTTGTGGACTCGCGCAACCGTTACCCTTTGTGGGTGGAGCCCTTTGTGGACTCGTGCAACCGTTACCCTTTGTGGGTTGAAGTCTCCATCAACGTGGATGTAGGATAGCACCACCTATCCGAACCACGGGAAAAACATCCGTGTCTCCAATTGCGTTTGAATTCTCCAAACCCTTCCCTTTACATTCTTGCAAGTTGCATGCTTTACATTCCGCTACTCATATACTCTTTGCATGCTTGCTTGATATGTATTGTGTATGTTGAAATTGTGCCTAAACTCCACTTAAACCGAAAAAGGTTAAAAATTGCAACTTTAGCATTAAGTGTCTAATCACCCCCCTCTAGACACATCTACTTCTAGATCCTACAAGTGGTATCAGAGCTTTGGTCTCCATTGCCTTGGTTTAATCACTATTGGAGGAAGATGGATGTGTCTACATTAGGGAGTCTTAGACATAGAGTGCCTATTCTTGATGGAGAGTATTTTCATGAGTGGAAAAATGAGATGCTTGTAATCTTCAATCAATATCATTTGAACAAGTATATTGCTATCCCTTGTGCACCTCATATTGATCCTTTGCATCCTACCCTAGATGAAGATATTGACATGATTCACAATCTTAGAACTATTGAGCTCATCATTAGAGGATTGCCCAAAAATTTGATTGCTAGTTTGCCTACTCTAAATTGTGCCTATACTATATGGAAATTTCTTGAGGAACGATTTCCCGATCATTCCTTGAAAACTTTGGATGAAATTCTCCATAAATCTATTGCCTTGAGTAAGATGAACTCTAGTGATCCTAGTTTTGGTAATTGTATATTTGAACTTACCAATCTTAAGCATGCTAAAGGAGATGTTGGAATCATTAATGATATCATATTCAAAGCTATAAGAATTCATAAAAGTGACCACTTTGATGATCATTTATCTAATGAATTACCCTCTCTAGGAAATGATGAGTCACAAGATCATGATGAACATGGATACTATGATGATGATGATAGTGACTTCGATCAGGAGGAAAGGAATGGGTTCTTGATAGTGGATGTACTGATCATATGACCGGAGATGAAGAGATGTTTCGTGAGCTTGCTGAAAATGACGGCCCTCGAAAATATGTCACCTTTGGTGATAATTCAAAGGGTAAAGTGGTTGGCCTTGGTAAGGTGGCCATCTCACATGATAGTTCCATTCAGAATGTCATGCTCGTTGAATCTCTTGGCTACAACTTACTTTCAGTATCTAGACTTGCTGATTTCGGTCTGAATGTCCTATATACTGAAGTAGATTGCCAAGTATTTCGTCGAGACAATCATAAAATGGTCTTTACCGGTATGCGTAGAGGTGATCTTTACATTGTCGATTTCTATAAGAAGGCACAACCTAAAACTTGCTTTGTTGCTAAATCCTCAAAAGGTTGGTTGTGGCATAGACGACTAGGTCACGTTGGCATGAGAAACCTTGACAAGCTTATTAAAGGAAATCATATCCTTGGAGTTAACGATGTCATATTTGATAAGGATAGACTTTGCAGTGCTTGTCAAGCAGGTAAACAGGTTGGAGGAAGACATCCCGTGAAGAACATCATGACCACAAGGAGGCCACTCGAGCTACTTCACATGGATCTTTTTGGTCCCAATGCCTACAAGAGTCTCGGTGGAAATTATTTTGGTCTAGTTATAGTTGATGATTTTTCAAGATTTACGTGGGTGTTCTTTCTTAATGACAAGTCGCAGGTCCAGAAGATCTTCAGAAACTTCGCTAGGAAGGCCCAAAATCAGTTTGATGTGAAGATCAAGAAGGTTCGGAGTGACAATGGAACGGAGTTCAAGAACGCAAATGTGGACACCTTTCTTGATGAAGAAGGGATTTCACATGAGTTCTCGGCTACGTACACACCTCAACAAAATGGAGTTGTTGAGAGGAAGAATCGGACGCTCATCGAAATGGCAAGAACGATGCTTGATGAATACAAGACGCCAAAGAACTTTTGGGCAGAAGCGGTTGAGACAGCTTGTCACGCAACAAATCGCTTATATCTTCACAAGCTACTCGGCAAGACGGCATACGAGCTTCTCACCGGTAACAAACCCCAAGTTGGATACTTTCGAGTATTCGGCTCAAAGTGCTACATTCTTGACAAGCATCGTCGTTCAAAGTTTGCTCCTAAATCTCATGAAGGTTTTCTACTTGGTTATGGCTCAAACTCTCACACTTACCGTGTCTACAACAATTTCACCCGAAAGTTTGAAGAGACGGTAGATGTGAAGTTTAATGAATATAATGGCTCGCAAGTAGAGCAATTGCCAATTGATGTAGGAGACAAAGACCCTTCAGAAGCAATCCAAGACTTGTCCATTGGCAAAATTCGTCCAACGGAGGTGAAGGAGAGTACTTCATCCATCCAAGTGGAAGCCTCTACTTCACGACAAGGTGAACCAAGAATCGACACGGAAGCATCCACAAGTGGGACACACCAAGATGAAGAAAACAAGGAAATACATCAAGACAAACATCAACAACCTCCTTCTCCACCACGACAAGAGAACGACAACGTCAACAATGAAGAAGGCCAAGAAGAAGAACAAGATGAAGAAGATGTTCAACGAAGACCCAAGCAAAAGCTCTCACGAGTTCGAGCAAGAATTGCCAAAGATCATCCCGTCGAGCAAATCCTCAATGATATACAAACCGGGAGAATCACTCGCTCAAAAACTCGTTTAGCTAACTTTTGTGAAAACTATTCATTCATCTCTAGCATTGAACCTATGAAGGTTGAAGAAGAATTGGAAGATCCGGATTGGATAAACGCTATGCATGAAGAGCTACATAATTTTGAGAGAAACCAAGTTTGGACATTGGTTGAGAAGCCCGACAACAACCACAACATCATTGGTACCAAATGGGTGTTTCGCAACAAGCAAGATGAAGATGGACAAGTGGTTCGCAACAAAGCACGTCTCGTCGCCCAAGGGTACACACAAATCGAAGGTATGGACTATGGTGAGACGTATGGTCCCATTGCTAGACTTGAGTCCATTCGCATCTTACTTGCCTATGCTAATCATCATAATATCACCTTGTACCAAATGGACATGAAAAGTGCTTTTCTAAATGGTGAAATAGAGGAGGAAGTTTATGTCAAACAACCTCCCGGCTTTATCAATCCTAAGAAACCAAATCATGTTTACAAACTTCACAAAGCTCTTTATGGTCTTAAACAAGCTCCTAGAGCATGGTATAAATGATTGACCAAGTTCCTTACTACAAGTGGTTTTGAAATTGGTAAAATTGATTCTAATTTTTTTACTAAAAGGGTTAATGGAGAAATATTTGTATGCCAAATTTATGTTGATGATATCATATTTGGTTCAACTAACCCTCTCTTTAGTGAAAAGTTTGGAAAGCTAATGTCAGAGAAGTTTGAGATGTCTATGATGAGTGAACTCAAATTCTTTCTCGGTTTGCAAATCAAGCAAACTAAGGAAGGTACATTTGTCTCTCAAACAAAGTACACCAAGGACTTATTCAAGAAGTTCAATATGCAAGAATGCAAAGGTATGTCTACACCCATGCCTACTAGTGGACATAATGATTTGACCAAATATGGTGAACCGGTTGATCAAAAGGTTTATCGCTCTATGATTGGTTCATTGTTATACCTATGTGCTTCACGTCCCGATATTATGCTAAGCGTGTGCATGTGTGCACGATATCAAGCTGCTCCTAAACATTGTCATCTTAAGGCTGTGAAAAGGATAGTGAGATATTTAATCCATACACCAAATTTTGGCATTTGGTATCTTAAGAGGTCTTCTTTTGATCTTGTTGGCTATTCCGACTCGGATTATGCCGGAGACAAGGTTGATAGAAAGTCCACTTCGGGTACTTGTCAATTTCTTGGTAGATCTCTTGTGTCTTGGTCTTCCAAGAAACAAAACTCGGTATCCTTATCCACCGCCGAAGCGGAATACATTGCCGCTGGTTCATGTTGTGCTCAATTACTTTGGATGACCCAAACTCTTAAAGATTATGGGATTAATGTGAAACATGTTCCACTGCTTTGTGACAATGAAAGTGCTATCAAAATTGGTCATAATCCTGTACAACATTCTCAAACTAAGCATATTGAAGTTCGTCATCATTTCATTCGAGATCATGTTGCTAAGGGTGACATCAATCTTAAGCATGTTCGCACCGATAAGAAATTAGCGGATATATTCCCTAAACCACTTGATGAGAAAGTGTTTTGCAGGTTGAGAGGAGAATTGAACATCATTGATGCTTCGAACTTGGAGTAGAAACTCCATTGGATACATGCAAGACATGAGCTTATGACTAATCCATGATATATCTCTTATGATAACTATCTTATGTCTTGGATATATTTGCACCTTGCATGTTGTCTAACCCATGTAGGTGCTTGGTTGAATCTAATTCCATGAGATTGCGACTCACTCACATCTTGAGCAATCTCTACATCACCAAGACTCTACACAATAGTGGTTGAAGACAAGGAAGCACAAAACCATTCAAACATATCCTTTGACAAATTCTACGTTAAGCTTCATGATTGTCATTTTTGGATACACAAGTGCTCTTCCTTGCAAGAACTAACCCATGTAGGTAGATGAACTCAAACTCCAAGTGGTGCTCCCAACTCTTGATGAGCTACATCAACCTTGAGCACCCACACAAGTTGTCGGTGTACTAGAGTAGGGGTACCCCAGTACCCCGAACTTGTGCACGGGCAGTCGTAGCACTCCCGCGGCAAGGATTGCCGGGTGACCGCCAAGACCCTCCGCGGCTACCTTGAAGACCATTCAAGAGCAAAGTACTCAAACCAAGGCCCCGGCAAGAGCAGCTTGCCGGGAAGAAGACAAGACCCCGGCAAGAGGAGCTTGCCGGGAAGGCTATCAGAAGCGTCCCAAGGCCCCGGCAAGAGGCGCTTGCCGGGAAGGCCAACCAAGGCGTACCAGGAAAACTTGCCGCGGCGCCCCATGCGCCCCGGCAAGGCCCGGTGAGCGACAAGCTCCCGGACACGACAAGACGACGACCGCGGCAAGGAGCTTGCCGCGGGAAGCCCCCACTTCGTGCCCACGCTCCAGCACTCCCGCCCACGTGTCGCCCTGGGCCCCCTCCCAAGCGCACGTGCGGAAGGCCGCGCAGCGAGGGGTGCGCAGTGGCAGGCAGGCGCTGATAAGATAACCACCGTGGCTAACGGTGGCGTCCCTAGCAAGCCTCTTTCGGTACTGTTTAGGCGACACAGACGGGCATTTAATGCCCTTGTCCCCTGCCATCAGGGTTAGGTACGATAGCACTGTAGCAGGTAGCTGTGCCTGTTACAGCACCTAGCTGCCCCTACTACGGCACCTTTCCATTTTTGCCCTTGACCCCCGTTGCTCTATGTCGATAACCCATTGAGCATATAAAAGGAGGCCCGAGTGCAACGGGGGGGGGGGGGACGGCCATTCTTCAGACACACACGCAAGGTCTCGTTAGCGGCCGGAGAGTACTGTAGCACTCCACGCTCCCGAGCTAGAAAGCAATACAATCCACAAAGCAGGAGTAGGGTTTTACGCATCCGTGCGGCCCGAACCTGGGTAAATCGCCCGCGTGCTCCGCCTCGATCTGCTCTTTGCGCGACCTCCGCCCCCCGCCGAACCAAAAGGGACCCGGTCCGCCGGTCCCATAGGTGTCCGTGGATCAGCTACCCCGGCATCTCCGGCGCGCCAGGTAGGGGGCGTCGAAGTTGTGCGAACCAGATCCGGCGTTTTCGCGAGCTAGATCTCCATCATCTTCCCCAACATGCCGCCGAAGAAGAAAGTTTCGGAGGCAGCTACTCCGTCTGCGCCGAGCCACCCACCGTCGGAGCAAACGGTTGGTGAGGCAGGCGCCGGCGGAAGGGCACGCGTCGACGAGGGAGCTCGCGGTGCTGCCGGGTCCAAGGACAAGGCTGCGCTGCCCATCGGCGGCGTAGCCGGCTCCCACAACGACCGGGCGCACTCCAAGACCTCGGCGTCCGTGCATGCACCGTGCCCATCTCAGGAGGCGCGGGACCGGCAGCGTCATGGTACCCACGGTACCATGCGTTCGCTAGATCAAGACCGAGCTGGTGGATCTTGGAGCGCTCAAGACCACCATGCACGTCCACACGCCGGCGCGAGCGACACGCGGTCGCCCGGACGGGATACTGCTCCTTCTAACGTGGTTAGAAGTCCGAGCATATCCCGCTCCTCGCACCGTTCGCTACCGCCGCCCACCACTGCAGCAGAAGCTCTAGCGCGAGCTCAGCTGCTCCTAGACTACCCTCCAGCGGAGGACAAGACCGGCGACTGGAGGGCCACTATCCAAAGTCTCATCGGCTTCGCCAATGGCGACACTCCTCGGCAGCCGGGCACGTCGCAGCCGCAGCGAGTCAGCCAGGCGCAGACCGGTGGTGACAAGACGGGTGGGGGTGCAACTACTGTGCGCTCCCCACCCCGAAGGCCAAGATCGCCGACTCGCCGGATCCACCTCGACAGCGACTCCACCGCGTCGTCAGATCCGCGAGCTCGTCGCGATCAACGCCAAGTTCTTCAAGAACGACAGCGGGAAGACGCTCGTACTCGCATCGAGCGTCGGAGAGAAGCACGGCGTCAGTCAGACCAGCGCGCTAGGCCCTCTGTTGACATGCATGCGCCGGGGGAACCAGGTGACTTGCCGTACACGGTAGGTTGCCCTGCGTTCACTCGCGAGCTGCGGCAAGTCCAGTGGCCCAGTACGAAGAACTTCAAACCGGACGTACCAGAGAAGTACGACGGCAAGTTGCATCCGTCGGAGTTCCTCAGCATCTACACCATCGCGGTGCAGGCTGCCGGGGGACGGGACGACAAGATCCTTGCCAACTACTTCCCGCTGGTGCTTAAGCCCAACGTCAGGTCCTGGCTCATGCACTTGCCGGACAACTCCATATCCTCCTGGGCTGATCTGTGCCATCAGTTTGTCGGTGCCTTCACAGGCGGCCACAAACCTCATGGCCAAGAGAGCGATCTCCATCTGCTCGTCCAGAAGGAAGGAGAGCCCTTGCGCCAGTACATCCAGAGGTTCAGCCGTGTACACCACAACATCCCAAATATCCACCCTGCCGCGGTAATCAGCGCGTTCCATCAGAACGTGTGTAACCACAGGATGCGGGAGGAGATGGCGATGTGCAAGATTCGGGACGTCAGCGAGCTGTATGCCCTGGTCGACAAGTGTGCACGCGCTGAGGAAGGGAGGAAATTCCCCGGAGAAAGCACTGGTGCAGAAGGATCCGGCAGTGAGGATGCTGTCCCGGCAAAGAAAAACCGGCGGCGCAACAGGAAGAAGAGAGGCAAAGAGGTGCTGGTCGTTGAGCAGTCCGGCGATGAAGGTGGCGCCAAGAAGGCTACGGTTGGTAGCTCCGGCAAAGAAGTTGCCGCCTGCACCAACTGTCAGGCTGTGGCGGTCGCCGACAAGCGGGACGGCTCCGGCAAGCAATATTGCAAGATTCACCGCACCAAGGGCCATGACCTCCAGAGCTGCAAGAAGGTCGAGCAGCTTGTCCAGCAACAGAAGGCTGAGTACGAGCAGCGCGACAAGGAGAGATCCCAAGGCGGTGCCGAGAGGTCTGGCCAGAAGCGCACCGGCCAGGAAGGACGCCGCGGCAAGGCCAAGTAGCGGCAAGGGGATAGACCTCCCCGCGGCCGCGACAAGGATGAAGACGACGAAGACATGGATGACGTTGAGACCAGTGAGCAGGAGTTTCAGAAAGCCACAGAGGTCTTGTGCGTTGACGGTGGTGCTTCTCTACATACCTCGCACCGCCAACTCAAACAGTGGGTGCGGGAAGTCAATGCAGCAGAACCACCCATCGAATCGCGCAAGCTTCTAAAGTGGTCCAGCACGCCTATCGTCTTTGACATTGAGGACCACCCTGATCGCACGACTGCGGTCGGGTGTCTGCCGATGTTGGTTTCACCAACTATCCGCAACCTCAAGGTCACCAAGATGCTAGTTGACGGCGGGGCCGGCTTAAACCTGATCTCCTCTGCTGTACTCCGAAAACTCCAGATCCCTGACGGCGAGCTGGAAGAAACCGGTACATTCCAAGGAATCATTCCGGGAAGGAGCAAGCCGAAGGGGAAGGTCACGCTGCCGGTGACATTCGGCAGCGAGCTAAACTTCAGGACTGAGAAGGTCACGTTTGACGTCGCCGACATTCCATTGCCTTACAATGGGATACTTGGCCGTCCGGCACTCGCCAAGTTTATCGCGGCCTCTCACTACGCATATAACGTGCTGAAGATGCCAGGACCGATAAGCGTCATTTCTGTCCCTGGCGACAAGAAAGACGCTCTTATCTGTGCCGACAAGATCTACCGGGAAGCAGCAGCCACGGCAGATCGCAACCCACTTGCCCCTGAAGCTCCCGGAGGGAAGAAGACCAGGTCCGGCAAGAGTTCTGGTACCCACTCCGGCAAGCGCACCTCCTCGGAGTGCTGCGCTGCCGTCGAGGACGCACCATCGAGCTCCGCCGGCAAAGCCAAGACCGGCAGGAGCTCTGGTGCCCACTCCGGCAAGCGCACCTCTTTGGAGTGCTGCGCTGCCGTCGAGGACGCGCCATCGAGCTCCACCGGCAAGCGCGAGAAGATGATGGCAGCTCCGCCTGAGACGAAGAGGGTATCCGCCAAGGAGGATGGCACTGGTGGTACCTTCACCATCAGTGCCACGCTTGACCCTAAATAGGAAAGCGCGCTCGTTGCTTTCCTACGGGCGAATGTCGACATGTTTGCATGGCAGCCGTCTGACATCCCCGGTGTTCCCAGGAAAGTGATTGAGCACCACCTTGCCATTTGCCCCCATGCGCGGCCCGTCAAGCAGAGGGTCACGAAGCAGGCGGTGGAGCGCCAAGAATTCATTGCAGAAGAGATCAAGAAACTGGAAGCAGCAGGCCTCGTCAGAGGAGTGCTCCATCCCACGTGGTTGGCCAATCCTGTAGTCGTGCACAAGGCAAACGGGAAATGGAGGCTTTGTATCGACTTTACCGATGTTAACAAAGCTTGTCCCAAAGACCCATTTCCCTTGCCGCGCATTGACCAGATTGTTGACTCCACAGCCGGATGTGATTTGCTTTCGTTTCTTGATGCATACTCAGGATATCATCAGATCTTCATGGCAGAAGAGGATGAGGAGAAGACCGCGTTTATTACTCCATGTGGCACGTACTGTTTCGTACGGATGCCTTTCGGATTAAAAAATGCCGGTTCGACATTTGCAAGGGTAGTCCATATTGCACTCAAGCCACAAATACACAGAAATGTGGAAGCCTACATGGATGATATAGTGGTCAAGAGCAAGGACAGAGCAACCCTAACTCAAGATTTAGATGAGACCTTTGCAAATCTGCGCAAGATCAGCCTCAAGCTCAACCTAGAGAAGTGTGTGTTCGGAGTTCCCTCTGGCAAGCTTCTTGGGTTCTTCGTGTCTCAGCGGGGAATTGAAGCCAACCCCGACAAGATCAAGGCCATTGAGCAAATCAAAGCACCAAAGCGCGTCAAGGATGTGCAGAAACTTGCCGGTTGCGTGGCCGCTCTCAGCAGGTTTATCTCTCGGTCGGCTGAGCGCGCCCTGCCGTTTTTCAAATTATTGAAAAAGGCAGGTCCAATGAGATGGACTCCGGAAGCGGAGGCTGCGCTGCAAGACCTGAAGAGATACCTGTCCTCCCCTCCAATACTTGTCGCGCCCAAGCCACAAGAGAAGTTGCTGCTGTACATAGCGGCAACCAATCAAGTGGTTAGTGCTGCGTTAGTAGCAGAGAGGGAGGCAGATGATGAGCCAGCAACCGCGGCAAGCGCATCTAGCGACAAGCAGGGGGCTTCCCCGACAAGCTCTGGTCCCGGCCAAGATGGAGCTGCGCAGGCGCACGAGGAAACACGGAAGAAAATGGTACAGCGCCCAGTTTACTTTGTCAGCTCCCTCCTGCAGGGGGCTAGGTCAAGGTACTCTGGTGTGCAGAAATTGCTTTTCGGCCTCCTCATGGCCTCGAGAAAGCTGCGCCATTACTTCCAAGCACATGAGATCACAGTTGTCACTCGCTTTCTGCTGAAGAGGATACTGCAGAATCCAGAAGCGACAGGCAGGATTGTTGAGTGGGCGCTGGAACTGTCAAGCTTTGGCCTCAAGTTCGAAAGCACTTCAACTATCCAGAGCAGAGCATTGGTAGAATTTATAGCAGAGTGGACGCCAACACCAGATGAAGAGATTCCAGAAACGAGCATCCCCGACAAAGAAGCGAGCAAAGAGTGGCTGATGTACTTTGATGGTGCCTTTTCGCTGCAAGGCGCCGGCGCTGGTGTGCTGCTTACTGCACCCACCGGGGAGCACCTCAAGTACGTGGCCCAGATGCACTTTCCCAAGGAGCAAGCAACAAACAATACTGCAGAGTATGAAGGCTTGCTTGCCGGTCTCCGGATCGCGGCAGACCTTGGGATCAAGAAGCTCATTGTCAGGGGTGACTCGCAGCTTGTCGTCCGCCAAGTGAACAAGAATTATCAGAGTCCGTTGACGGAAGCTTACGTTGATGAAGTGAGGAAGCTAGAAGAGCGCTTTGACGGCCTGCAAATGGAGCACGTTCCAAGAGCTCAGAACACCATTGCTGATGACCTGTCAAAGTGCGCCGCACTTAAGCTACCTGTGGAACCAGGGACCTTTGTGCTCAAGCTGACTCAACCGTCCGTAACACCATCAACCGGACAGAGCAAGAAGCGGAAGTTGATCCCTGGTGACTACTTGCCGGCAGAGCTTCCCGAAGCCGCCGCCAAGAAGGTCCCCAAGATCAACGCCAAGAGTGCTGAGGAGCAGCCTGCTCCGGCAAGCCCCAGGGTTTGTTCCGTTGTAGCAGAAGCTCCCGACAAGTTTTGCTCCGGCGAGCTTGTCGGGGAACGTCACGCTCCGGCAGAGCCACAGGTTCTTGCCGTAGAAGCGGACGCTCCCGCAGCAACCCCCAAGATCAACACCAAGAGCGCTGAGGAGCGAGATGCTCCGGCAAGCCCCAGGGTTTGTTCCGTTGAAGCAGAAGCTCCCGATAAACTTCGCTCCGGCAAGCTTGTCGGGGAACGTCAAGCTCCGGCAGAGACACAGCTTCTCGCCGTAGAAGCGGATGTTCCCGCAGCAGCAGAGTCGCCTTTAGTCCTTGTTGTCGAGCCACAAGCTCCAGCATGGGCGCAGTAGATTGTCCATTTCCTTCAGACAGGAGAACTTCCCGAAGAGCAAGAAGAAGCGGAAAGAGTAGCCCGACAGTCGAGTATGTACCAGTTCGTCGACAAGACACTGTATAGAAGAAGACTCAACGGTGTGAAATTGAGGTGTATTCCCCGGGAAGATGGACAAAAGCTGTTGGCAGAGATACATGGAGGCATATGTGGTCACCACATTGGCGCAAGAGCACTTGTCGGCAAAGCGTTCCGGCAAGGTTTCTTCTGGCCAACAGCCCTCCAGGATGCAACTGCACAAGTAACCAAGTGTGAAGCGTGCCAGTTCCATTCCAAGCAGATACACCAGCCAGCTCAAGCTCTCCAAACGATCCCTTTATCCTGGCCATTTTCGGTCTGGGGGCTCGACATCCTCGGCCCCTTCCCCCGAGCTGTCGGGGGCTTTGAGTACTTGTACGTCGCAATCGACAAGTTCACAAAGTGGCCGGAAGTGGAACCAGTGAGGAAGGTGACCGCACAGTCAGCCGTCAAGTTCTTCAGGTCGATTGTTTGCCGCTTCGGGATCCCTAACAAGATAATCACCAACAACGGTACACAATTCATGAGCCACACCTTCATGCAGTACGTCCAAGATCTCGGCGCCAAGGTCTGCTTCGCTTCTGTTGCTCACCCGAGAAGCAACGGTCAAGCGGAGAGGGCAAATGCCGAAGTGCTGCGCGGGCTCAAGACAAGAACTTTCGACAGGCTGCACAAGTACAGAAGAAACTGGATCGAGGAGCTACGGTGGTTCTTTGGTCGATCAGAACGACACCAAATCGAGCCACCGGACAGACACCCTTTGCTCTAGTCTATGGAGCAGAGGCAGTTACCCCCACGGAACTCGTATACGGGTCACCTCGAGTGCTCGCTTACGATGAGCTTGAGCAAGAGCGGCTGCGGCAAGATGACGCGCTGCTCCTTGAGGAAGATCGTCTTCTGGCTGCTGTGCGAGCTGCTCGCTACCAGCAAGCTTTGCGCCGCTACCATAGCCGCAAAGTTAACGCCAGAAGCCTCGAGGAAGGCGACCTTGTTCTTCGGTGCGTTCAGTCGGCCAAGAATTCCAACAAGTTGACGCCGAAGTGGGAAGGCCCTTACCGGGTGAAGCGAGTCACAAGGCCTGGCGCTGTCCGCCTTGAGACCGAAGATGGCGTACCAGTGAGCAACTCCTGGAACATCGAGCATCTTCGTAAGTTTTACCCGTAAGGCGCGGTTGTCGGGCCCTGCCCGACAACCACCCTTCTGTACGAGTCTTGCCGCTGTTGCATGTAATCCTTTGTACAGAGCCAGGCGCAGACACTGAGCACCAGAAATGAAGCGCTGCCACCCCGGGGTTATAGCATGCATGCTAGGTCGAGTCTCGTCCTTGGTTAGGGTTGATAGTGCCTAACAACGGCTAACCCCTAACTTAGAGGTCAAGTGTCCGTCCCTTTGCTTTTCCTTCGTTCGCAGGGCTCGCATATCCTGGCCAGACCGCTTAAGGACGAAAAGGAGAAGAAGGGCGCGCCGGCACCTGGGCCCCGGCAAGTTAGCATTGCTGGGGGCTGCGAGTGCCAAGGGTCATCCCCGGCAAGCCAGAGTTGCCGGGGGCTGCGATATCAGATAAGTCTTTCATCCCTCATCATGCACCCTCTTATGGACTGGGGAGTGCGAAACCGCGTTTCTTCCCGAAAACTGCCGTGCTCCCTCAACTCTAGGCCCTGGAGCGCGTTCCCGGGGCCAAGTTGGGTCGTAGTCGCGGTAGCAAAGGAATGAAACGAAGGGGCCGCACCCACCTCGTTCCCACCTCCGTCAAAGGCGTGAGAAAGGTCGAGCGACGTGGGAAGGCGGCAGGGCCTGTTGCCGAGAGATGAAACGTCTGTCCGAAGGACACCAAGGATTTGCTCCTTGGCGTGGGTTCAACCCGCGAGACAAGTAACCCGGCAAGCATCCCCTTTTCATTAAAAAACATCCCGTACAGGTACAGTTCGTAGAGGATGAAAAACATGAAAGAGAGGATTACAAGTTTTTAGATGCAGCTAAGGCCCGAAGGCTTACAAATTAAAAAGATAAGGTGCCCGTAATCCCTTTCTTGTCCCTCTCTTCAGGAGGTAGGTCAAGGAGGCGAAAAGAGCAAAAGAGGCGCCCAGGCGAGCTACGGGTGCCAGAAGAAACCAAGAGAACATCCGGGGGGCCGACCGAGGGCTTGACGGTGATGGCGACGCCGGAAGCGGGGCTCGAAGACGGGGCGGCAGGACGTCAGCACGCTGTCGAGGGCACCACACCCTCGTACTCCGACCTGACGGCCCTGTCGCCAGCCCTCTTCCCCTTCCGCAGCCTCCCTACGCCAGCCGCCCAAGGAGACGCCCCCGGGGAGTTCAAGGAGCCGGCGATGCGGATGATGGGGTCGCCGGTGCCGCGCGAAGCGGCGCCCGACACCTAGTCGGACCCGCCATCCCGCCGCCCGCTACCCTCATCATCGCTGTCGCTCTCCTCCTTGTCACTCTCGCTCGAGGGGGAGCCTTCACTATCGGAGGAGCTGTCCACGCAGCACTTCGCCCAAGTGCCGAAGCACCCGAAGGCCTTGACGGAGAGGAGATCGCCCTCCATTAACTTGAAATGGAGGGTGAACCCCTCCATCAGGCTGTGGATACGGGCGAACGTCTTCCACCCTCGGTCAAGATACATCACATTGGGGGCTGGGAATACGGCGCGGACCCGCGTGCCGCTGATCCCACAGCCCCTCATGTGCAGTCTCAGTGTCTCGGGCGGATTCAACTCCATCACGCTCGCGAATGGAGTTGGAAGCCGGAGGCGACGACGAGGCGCCCGGCGCAGCCTGACGAAGAACTCGCAAGGGTTGTCCCCAATATGGACTGCCGTCAGGAGAGGAACCGCCGGCGGAGGCGAAGCCGGCGCACCGCCCCATCCGCCTCTTCCCCGAGCGCCTCGACCTCGTCCACGACCTCATCCACGACCTCGCCCCTCCCTCTTCCCCTTATGGCTGGCTCCGCCACCACGGGCGCGGGAGAGGGAGAGGTGCGCTGTCTGGTGGCGACCCTCGCCGCCACCGATGAAGGGCCAGGGTTCCCTTTCTCCATGGCGAAAGAGAGAAAGGGGGGGGGGCAGAAGCTGAAGAAAGGAGGAGACGGGAGAGTGCGGGCTTCTGTGCCCCTCTCCCGCTCCTTATAAAGGAGCGAGGCGGGGGCTCGGCCGCCCCGCTCGGCGAATCAAGGCACGAGAAGAGCAGGGGGTCGGGGCCAACCCGCTGCCTCTGCTCGCGGCGACCCAGCTTCCCACTTCCACCGTCCGCGACTCCAAGCGCATGGGAGCCGCGTGGCGAGGATGCGGAAACGAGGCGACGAATAAGACGGCCTCGCCCCCACCCCGTGATCGCGGGGGATGGGCGCCTCGAAAACCGCACACTGGCCCCGTCCAGTAAATGCACCACGCCCCCACGCCTACCTCCGTTTAAGAAGGAGGGCGTGAACCGATCCCTTCATCATGGCCTGACGCATGCTCGCAGGGCTTAGCCCCGCACACGCCGCCCCCGTCACCCACGACACCGCGTTTGGCGCGTGCCGTTCTGGGCGTGCGCGGTGGAAGCGGAGAGATATGCGGCGCGACCCAGGCCGCGCGTGCCCGTGCACTGTTTTTGGGCCTGGCCCAACAGCGCTCGGCACCGTGTCTGGCCCAGGCCCGGGGGCTCCTGTCGGTGTACTAGAGTAGGGGTACCCCAGTACCCCGAACTTGTGCACGGGCAGTCGTAGCACTCCCGCGGCAAGGCTTGCCGGGTGACCGCCAAGACCCTCCGCGGCTACCTTGAAGACCATTCAAGAGCAAAGTACTCAAACCAAGGCCCCGGCAAGAGGAGCTTGCCGGGAAGAAGACAAGACCCCGGTAAGAGGAGCTTGCCGGGAAGGCTATCAGAAGCGTCCCAAGGCCCCGGCAAGAGGCGCTTGCCGGGAAGGCCAACCAAGGCGTACCAGGAAAACTTGCCGCGGCGCCCCATGCGCCCCGGCAAGGCCTGGTGAGCGACAAGCTCACGGACACGACAAGACGACGACCGCGGCAAGGAGCTTGCCGCGGGAAGCCCCCACTTCGTGCCCACGCTCCAGCACTCCCGCCCACGTGTCGCCCTGGGGCCCCTCCCAAGCGCACGTGGCGGAAGGCCGCGCAGCGAGGGGTGCGCAGTGGCAGGCAGGCGCTGACAAGATAACCACCGTGGCTAACGGTGGCGTCCCTAGCAAGCCTCTTTCGGTACTGTTTAGGCGACACAGACGGGCATTTAATGCCCTTGTCCCCTGCCGTCAGGGTTAGGTACGATAGCACTGTAGCAGGTAGCTGTGCCTGTTACAGCACCTAGCTGCCCCTACTACGGCACCTTTCCATTTTTGCCCTTGACCCCCGTTGCTCTATGTCGGTAACCCGTTGAGCGTATAAAAGGAGGCCCGAGTGCAACAGGGGGGGGACGGCCATTCTTCAGACACACACGCAAGGTCTCGTTAGCGGCCGGAGAGTACTGTAGCCCTCCACGCTCCCGAGCTAGAAAGCAATACAATCCACAAAGCAGGAGTAGGGTTTCCCATAGGTGTCCGTGGATCAGCTACCCCGGCACAAGTTCAACTACATGAGCAAGAACCACACCACCACCCAAGGTATATTATTCCATCTTAGAGAAGCTTTACTCCAAGACATGAGTCAAAGCAACTCAACAAGATGTGAATACATCAAGATGCTTAAACGAAAAATGGTAACCCCATTTTGAGCTTAAACGATGAGTATGACCTATGATCAAGTGTTCTCACTTTACTCCTAAGTCAATATACTCTAACATAGGTGACTATGTCACCGCCCAACTCTAGATGAAGCTCTCTTGTGTTCTTTCTTTGTGTTATTGCATTTGTCTCATGCATGTTTATGTTCTCTCTCCTTTTTCAAAAAAAACAACTTCATCTAGATCCTTCAGTTTCTTCTCTTTTCTCTTTGTTTTTGTTCTGCATTTTCTGCACTTATTTCCTTGCAAATCCTTCAGGAAATTCATTGCAAATCTTTGTGAGATCCTACATGTCTAGTGAGCTGAGGTGACAAGTGTTTTTTCTCTGTGTAAACTCGGTTTCACCGACTTGCAATTTTCGGTCCAACCGAATCTTTTCGGTACCACCGAAATGTGCCACTCGGTGCCATCGACTTTGCAATCAGAAAAACAGTTTTCCACTTGTTCTACATTTCTTCTGATCTAGCTCCACTCAATGAATCTTGTCCTCTACAAGCATCACAATTTTATCCTCTGCTTTGACCAAACCTATTCGACGGATTCCAGGAAAAACCTTCTTGGAAGTTGATGTCAAAGGGGGAGAAAGAGATCACATCAAAGCTCAAGGGGGAGAGAAAGTCTCAAGGATCCCAGATGTTGTTAAGGGGGGGAGAGAGATTTCCCAGATGTTATTAAGGGGAGAGAGAGATTTCCAGGGAGGGAAAATACTCAAGGATCCCAGATGCTTGATGTTCAAGAGGAGAGATGTCACATGTCTTTTTGGGGGAAAGACATGTATTTGCATTAAGTTCTATCCATTTGTATCTTTCAGCTCTGATTTTCTGTTCCCTATCTTCTCCCAATATCCCATGTAAGATTCAGGGGGAGCAAGACACCTAAGGGAAAGAAATCAGTAAAATTCATTGCATATCTTTATTCGTGGGGACATGTTGAATTCAATATGGTACCTTGTACTCTCTCTCTACATGTCATCCCAGTCTTGGTATTCTTGTGGTTTCTTTTGTTTGCTCTGGCTAGTGGATGTACCTGTGTTATCTAACCTTGTTTGTGCAGGTTCATTCCATCCTAAGCCAACTCAAGACCACAAGGTAAGTATATGCATCAAAATCATGAGTATGAGGAGTTCTTGCTTATGCACATACTGTTTGCAAGAATGACTCATGAGCATGAAGGTATTTTCCTTGATAATCTTTTGCTCTGATGCATATGGCCAAGATGCATGTAACACATTGCCTACTCTGTCATGGTTATGCTCTCACATGCCTCTATATTTCATATTTACATGAGTGCATACATGTAGGGGGAGCCTATGCTTGTGACATGTCCTTCCAAAGCTTTACTTGCTGTTCTTTATATCTTTATCTAAAGCTTTGATGTATGTTGACATCAATTACCAAAAAGGGGGAGATTGAAAGCACAAGTGCTCCCTAGGTGGTTTTGATAATTGATGACAACATATCTCTTGTTGGACTAACATTTCTATCTAGCATGTTTCAGATAAGTTCAACAATGGAGTGGCATGGACTAAAGGTTGTGGGAACTCCTTCAAGATGCTAAGGACAAAGGATTGACTAAAGCTTAAAGCTCAAGACTCTTCACTTTACATTTTAGTGATCCAAGATCACATTGAGTCCATAGGAAAAGCCAATACTATCAAGGAGGGATGAGGTGTTGCTTAATGAGCCTCTTGCTTCATGTGCTTAATGATAGGCTCCAAAATCCTCAGCTACTTTCCCACTTCCACATATGACCTAAACCCTAAGCCAAACTCGGTCCTACCGATTCTTCCTATCCGGCGCCATCGAGTTTCACTTGTCATAAGCCACTTCCAAACCCTAGCAATTCGGTTCTACCGATAGGGATCTCGGTCTCACCGAGATGAGATTGCAATGTAAATTCAGTGTTTCCTTTTTGTAACTTTTCGGTCTCACCGAAAGAGCAAATCGATCCCACCGAGTTTGCCTGACCAACTCTCTGGTTAGCTAATTACCAAATTCGGTCTCACCGAGTTTGTGTAATCGGTCTCACCGAGATTACGTTATGCCCAAACCCTAACCATATCGGTCCCACTGAGTTGCATGTCAGTCCCACCGAAAATCTCTAACGGTCACTAGGTTTACATTTTCGGTCCGACCGAGTTTGTTGATTCGGTCCCACCGAGATTGGAAAACTGTGTGTAACGGTTGGATTTTGTGTGGAGGCTATATATACCCCTCCACCTCCTCTTCACTCGTGGAGAGAGCTATCAGAACACATACACAATTCCAACTCATATGTTCTGAGAGAGAACCACCTACTCATGTGTTGAGATCAAGACATTCCATTCCTACCATATGAATCTTGATCTCTAGCCTTCCCAAGTTGCTTTCCACTCAAATCTTCTTTCCACCAAATCCAAATCCTATGAGAGAGAGTTGAGTGTTGGGGAGACTATCATTTGAAGCACAAGATCAAGGAGTTCATTACCTACACACCATTTGTTACTTCTTGGAGAGTGGTGTCTCCTAGATTGTCTAGGTGTCACTTGGGAGCCTCCGACAAGATTGTGGAGTTGAACCAAGGAGTTTGTAAGGGCAAGGAGATCGCCTACTTCGTGAAGATCTACCGCTAGTGAGGCAAGTCCTGTGTGGGCGATGGCCATGGTGGGATAGACAAGGTTGCTTCTTCATGGACCCTTTGTGGGTGGTTGCTTCTTCATGGACCCTTTGTGGGTGGAGCCCTTTGTGGACTCGTGCAACCGTTACCCTTTGTGGGTGGAGCCCTTTGTGGACTCGTGCAACCGTTACCCTTTGTGGGTTGAAGTCTCCATCAACGTGGATGTAGGATAGCACCACCTATCCGAACCACGGGAAAAACATCCGTGTCTCCAATTGCGTTTGAATTCTCCAAACCCTTCCCTTTACATTCTTGCAAGTTGCATGCTTTACATTCCGCTGCTCATATACTCTTTGCATGCTTGCTTGATATGTATTGTGTATGTTGAAATTGTGCCTAAACTCCACTTAAACTGAAAAAGGTTAAAAATTGCAACTTTAGCATTAAGTGTCTAATCACCCCCCTCTAGACACATCTACTTCTAGATCCTACAGTTGTGTCTAGAAAAAATGTTTTGAGTCATTTAGGAATTATATATCGGAGAGTTTAGGAATTCTTTTTACTTCCCAGTCTCCTCATCGCTCTGGTAAGGCATCCTGACGTAGAGTTTTGACTCTTCTCTTCTCAAATTTCATAAATTTTTTTTAGGATCACGCGGGTATCTTGGAATCGTTCCGATGGTTTTATGATGAGAACATTGTCTTGGTGCCTCCTGTCAGGGGTTTAGTGGAAGTGTCCCGGGGAGTTGAGCTCTGAGGTGTTGTCATCATAATTTTATCGTTGCAGTTCTGGAATACCTGAGTTTAGTATGCCGACATCGAAAATCTCTTTTATGCAGTTCGTTGGTGAGATAACCTCGACGCCACCCAGTACTGGGGCGGGAGTTCGGGAGTATCGCCATAACTTGTATAACGGATGCTTTTCGAAGGTTGAGGTAGATGGTTTCCGAAGGTTTCTTGGTTATGTGTTGAAGGATGGATACAGCTGGATGTAGGATTTGCTAGTTTGGGTGAGATATTATGCTTCCCCTGTATCCCCAACACCTGATTGCATAACCGGAAAGGTTCGGGAGTTTCATAGGTGGGAATTCTTGTAGCTCTAGTTCTTCTTCCACGGATATTGGTTTGAGATTGGGATTTCTTACCGATTATTTGTTCTTGATCCGTACCTTGTTGATTTATTTCTCTACCTTAATTCTACGTGGCTTCTCAATTTATGGATAGGTGACCATTTCAAGAGGAATGCATTCGTTCATTTTGTTCGGATGAGAAGACTATATGTTGCAATTTTCATTCCGTTGGATTCAGCCTCAATATTTGTCTATCAATGTGCTAATGGTGGTCAACCTCTTCAGGATGGCTCCTCCAACGCACACGACTCCGAATCCTGATCCGCCACCACCTCCACCTCCTCCGGAGGCATGGCAAGCTGTGATGGCCGCAACCAATGCAAACACTCAGTTGATCATGCAAATTCTTCAAGAGCTCAATCAAGGCAACCAAGGGAATCAAGGCAACAATCAGAATCACTTTGCTACACTCAACCAGTTCCTTGCTAATGGGCCAAACACTTTCAGCAATTGTGTTGAGGCAACCGATGCTGACGATTGGCTAGTGGATCTGTGCAAGCATTTCGAGTGCAGTAACGTCAGGCCTGAGGACTTTGTCAAATTCGCTTCCTTCCAACTCAAAGATCAAGCCGCAGAATGGTTCCAGTAGTACAAGGACTCTAGAGGTGGACGTGTTATCACTTGGGATGAATTCCATCAAGATTTCCGAGCTCATCATATCCCTCAGAGTGGTTGAAAGCAAGCGTGAGGAATTCTGCAACCTGAAGCAAGGCTCTTTGTCTGTCTATGACTACAACAAGTTGTTACAGAAGCTCGCCCGCTTTGCCAAGCAGGACGTCCCTGATGAGAAGAGCATGATATATCAGTTCAGGGGTGGTCTCAGGGAAGAAATTCAGCTAGCTCTTGTTCTCTTTGAGCCCTTGAGATACGATGAGTTCTACAACATGGCACTGAAGCAAGAGGCTGCTCAGTTGAGGTGTGATGCTTCCAAGAAGCGAGTCAGAGATGTTACTCCTTCTTCCTCTACTCAAGTGGCCAAGCAGCAGAAGTATTGGCTTCCTCCTCCTCCGTTCCGTCAGCCGTATCAGCAGAAGAGCAAAGGTGGCAGTGGTTCTTCCCACCCACCCAACCCTGGCTTTCAGAACAAGACTTCGTCTCAAGCTCCAAGATCGAGTGCTTCGTATCACTGCCTGCTTTCAGAGGTCACGTGCAACAAGTGCCAACAGAAGGGTCACTATGCCAACAAGTGTCTCAACCAGAGGCGTCTTCCTCCTCCTCCTCCTGTCAGATCGGCAAGTACAACTGTGGTCAAGCATAACCCCAAGTACGCCAAGGTCAATATGGTGAATGCAGCTCAGGCAGAAGATTCGTCAGATGTGATCATGGGTAACCTTCCTGTTAATGATGTCCCTGCAAAAGTTCTTTTTGACACTAGTGCATCGCATTGTTTTATCTCGAGACCTTTTACATCTAAGCATGGGTGGTTTTCTCAAGTTATGCATAAGCCATTAGCAGTTGTCTCTCCGGGTAGATGCTTGCTTGCTAACTACGAAGTTCCGGATATTTCTATCTCGATGGGTGATTTCAAGTTTCTGGCTTCTCCAATGATCCTTGGTAACTCGGATATTGATCTTATTCTCGGAATGGATTGGCTTTCTAAGCACAAGGCTCAGCTTGATTGTGCAGCCAGGAAGATTTAGTTGACTCATTCGTCTGAGGATGTAATTGTCTTTGCCGCTCATGATAATACAATCCGTCTGTTCTCTCTCAATGAGAAGGGTGAACTTGATGCCATCTCTCAAATTCCAGTCGTTTGCGAATATCAAGACATCTTTCCAGAAGAGCTCCCAGGAATGCCTCCGCACCGGCCAGTTGAATTCGTTATTGATCTTGAGCCTGGCACGGAACCTGTGTGCAAACGTCCTTACAAGCTCGGACCTGAAGAGCTGAAGGAGCTGAAGAAGCAACTCGATATTCAAGATAAAATGGGTCTCATCCGGCCTAATTCTTCTCCATGGGGTTGTGGTGTTCTTTTTGTGAAGAAGAAGGATGGAACGGACCGACTTTGTGTTGATTACCGTCATTGAACAAGAAGACCATCAAGAACAAGTACCCACTTCCCAACATCAATGAGCTGTTCGAACAACTCAAAGGTGCCCAAGTATTCTCCATGATTGATCTCCGTATGGGTTATCATTAGATTCGTATCCGTGAGCAAGATATTCCCAAGACGGCTTTCAGGACAAGCTATGGTTCATATGAATACACTGTCATGTCTTTTGGCCTCGTCAACGCTCCTCCGACGTTCTCTCGCATGATGAACTTCATCTTCAACGCCTACACCAATGACTTCGTTTTGGTCTATCTCGATGACATTCTGGTTTTCTCCAAGAACAAGGAAGATCATGCCAAGCACTTGCATTTGGTTCTTGATAAGCTCAGGGAACATCAATTATACGCCAAGTTCTCCAAGTGTAAATTTTGGCTCGATGAGGTTCTTTATCTTGGTCATATCATCTCTGCCAAGGGCATTGCCGTGAATCCTGAGAAGATGTCTGCAATTGTGAATTGGGAACCTCCTCAGAACGTGAAGCAACTCCGTAGCTTCCTCGGTCTCGCAAGCTATTGCAGAAGATTCGTTGAAAACTTTTCTAAGATCGCGAAGCCTCTCTCAAATCTTCTTCAGAAGCACGTCAAGTACGTTTGGTCTCCGGAGTGTGACATTGCTTTCAACACTTTGAAAGAGAAATTGATCACTGCTCCAGTTCTGACTCCGCCTGATGAATCCAAGCCGTACGAGGTCTTTTGTGATGCCTCTCTCCAAGGTCTTGGCGCAGTATTGATGCAAGAGAAGAAAGTTGTTGCTTATACCTCTCGCCAGTTGAAGCCTAATGAGAAGAACTACCCCACTCATGATCTCGAGTTGGCGGCAGTTGTGCATGCTCTTTTGACTTGGAGACATCTCCTATTGGGAAGAAAAGTGGACATTTTCACTGATCACAAGAGCCTCAAGTACATCTTCACTCAGCCTAATCTCAACATCAGGCAAACTCGATGGGTCGAAATGATTCAAGAGTATAATCCGAGTATCGAGTATACTCCAGGCAAGGCCAATGTGATTGCTGACGCATTGAGCAGGAAAGCGTACTGCAACAGTCTGATTCTCAAGCCTTATCAACCCGAGCTTTGTGAAGCTTTCCGCAAACTTAATCTGCAAGTTGTTCCTCAAGGTTTCCTCGCCAACCTTCAAGTCTCTCCTACCTTGGAAGACCAGATTCGCCAAGCCCAGCTTCTTGATGCTATGGTGAAAAAGGTGAAGATTGGGATTGCTAAGAGTCAACCCAAGTACAAGTGCTACCGCCTTGATGACAAGGACACTCTCTTCTTCGAGGATCGTATTGTGGTACCCAAAGGTGACCTCCGTAAAGTGATCATGAACGAGGCTCACAATTCTCTCCTCTCCATCCACCCTGGGAGCACGAAGATGTATCAGGACCTCAAGCAAGCTTATTGGTGGACTCGAATGAAGCGTGAAATTGCTCAATTCGTGAATGAATGTGATGTTTGCAGAAGAGTGAAGGCAGAACACCAAAGGCCAGCAGGTCTCCTCCAACCTCTTGCCATTCCAGAATGGAAGTTTGACCACATTGAAATGGACTTCGTGACTGGATTTCCAAAGTCCAAGCATGGCAATGATGCTATATTTGTTGTCATCGACAAACTCACCAAAGTGGCTCACTTTCTGCCTATCAAAGAGTCGATCACTTCAGCTCAATTGGCGGAACTCTATACCTCTCGTATTGTCTCTCTGCACGGTATTCCATAAGTGATCTCTTCAGACCGTGGCAACATCTTTACCTCAAAGTTTTGGGATTCTTTTCAGAAGGCCATGTGCACCAACATCCGCTTCAGCACAGCTTTCCATCCTCAAACTAGAGGTCAAGTCGAGCGTGTCAATCAGATTCTTGAAGATATGCTCAGGGCTTGTGTGATCTCCTTCGGCATGAAATGGGAGGATTGTCTTCCTTATGCTGAATTCTCCTACAACAACAGTTTTCAAGAAAGTTCGTGCAAGGCCCCATTTGAAATTCTGTATGGCAGGAAGTTCCGTACCCCTCTCAACTGGTCTGAAACCGGTGAACGTCAGCTGCTGGGTAATGACTTAATCACAGAGGTAGAGGTAATGTGCAAAGTCATTCGTGATAACCTCAAAGCCGCCCAATCCCGCCAGAAGAGCTACTATGATAGTAAGCACCATGATTTGGCTTTCGAGATCGGAGATCATGTTTATCTTCGCGTCTCTCCTATGAAAGGTACTCGCCGCTTTGGTATCAAAGGGAAGCTTGCCCCTAGATACGTGGGACCTTTCAAGATTGTCATCAAGAGAGGCGATCTCTCCTATCAACTCGAGCTTCCTTCAAACTTTGCAAATGTTCATGACGTGTTCCATGTCTCTCAGCTCCGAAAGTGCTTCAAGACTCCTGACCGCACCGTCAACTTCGAGGACATTGAGCTCCAAGAAGATCTCTCTTATCGTGAGCACCCAGTTGCTATTCTTGAAGAGACTGAACGCAAGACTCGCAACAAGTCAATCAAATTTCTCAAAGTCAAGTGGTCACACCATTCCGACCATGAAGCTACCTGGGAACGCGAGGATCACCTCCGTTCTGAGTACCCGGCGTTCTTTCAGTCCTAGATCTTCTCGGGACGAGATCCTTTCGTAGTGGTGGAGTGTTGTAACACCCCGGATATAACTTTCCCAATTTGTACTCCAACTCTTGCCGTTTCCGGCGTTAAGTTATTTTATTTTCTCGGGTTCGGGTCTTTGTCTCCGTGTGTTGTTATCATTGTTATGCATCTCATATCATGTCATCATGTGCATTGCATTTGCATACGTGTTCATCTCATGCATTCGAGCATTTTCCCCGTTGTCCGTTTTGCATTCCGGCGCTTCGTTCTCCTCCAATGGTCATTTCTAGCTTTCTTTCGTGTGTGGGGATTAAACATTTCTGGATTGGACCGATACTTTCCAAGCGGCCTTGGTTTACTACCGGTATACCGCCTATCAAGTTTCGTATCATTTCGACTTCGTTTGATACTCCAACGGTTAACCGAGGGACCGAAAAGGCATCGTGTGTGTTGCAGCCCAACACCCCTCCAATTTGGCCCAAAACCCACCTAACTCTGCTCTATCACATAGATCGTTCGATCATGATCGGGTGGCCGAAAACCGCACCTTGTTTAGACTCTCCTAGCTCCCTCTATGCCTATATATACACCCCCTCCCCGAAATCCGGACCCCCGCTCTGAAACCCTAAAATCCCTCGCCGGCCGCCGGACAAAATCCCACCGGACGGAACGTGTCGCCCGCTCCCCCGGCCTGTCTCGCCCGCCACGTGGCACCCGCCACGCCGCCTGCCGTGGCCCGCACGGGCGAGGCGGCCCTCCCGCGCGCCTCCGGGGCCGCTCCCGCGGCCCGCCGCCCCTTCGTCCTGAGCGGCGACCCGGTCGCTCCTGCCGCGGTCCCGCCCGGACGGACCTCGCGCCGTTCTCGTTGGCGTCGACGGCCGCCACCCGCCCTTGCTCGCCGCCCTGCGCGCCACCACCCGGCGGCGCCCGACCCTCACCGCCGCCTCCCCGCCTCTCCGGCGACTCCGCCGCCCTCCGCCGTCCTCCTCATCGCCTCCGGCCGCCGCGGCCATCTCCGGCGAGCTTCGGATCCGCGGCCGCTATAGTAGATCGCGCCGGATGAACAGTAAACCCTAGATCCGCGCGGGGTAAATTTCTTCTAAGTCCCGAAATCTCCGATCCAAGTGCCCATGTTCATGGCCTCGTAACTTTGCATCTGTAGCTCCGATTCATGCATATAGCATATTAAAATGTTCATCTCGGAGAGTACATCATTTCATTCCATTGCATCATTTTCATTTGGATTCATCTTGATGCCCAAAATCTGTTAGAAGAGCTACTTGAGTAATTGCCAGATCTGCTACTCCATTTAGAGTTTTGTCATTTTTCCATGATTAATATGTGCATGATATGCCCATGATGCTCTACATATTTTGTTAAGGTTTTGTCATCTTTCCAGAGGTGCAACCCATGTATTTTTGTGATGTGTGTGGTGACTAGTTGCAGCTGCAAAGTGGTGCACTGGTAATTCTGTTTTTCAGGGACTTAGTAATTTCACTAAGTCTGGATCTGTTTATCTCATGATGCCCATATTCTGTGTTTCCTAGTGATTCGGTGCTCTTGAGGATGATCAGTAATGGAGTTATTTATATGTAGTGCTCTATCCATTCCATGTCTTTGTTTGCAATTATGGAGCACCCTAGGCTTGAGTCAATCGAGGCTCTACTTTTGCTACTTTGTGATCTGGGCAGATTGTCAACTTGTTTGCAATTTTGCGATGATGTTGTAGTGATCCGGCATGCTATGTATTGTTCTTGGCCATGTTAGCTTGAATTTTGTGTATTCTTGATGGGTGTATTGCTTAGCTTATCATGACTTGCACTGTGGTGAGAGCATCGAGCTCGTAAAACATGCCTACTTGAGTTATGGTTCAGCATTGTGCCAGTTTTCAACCAAGTCTGAAAACTGATTATGTTTTTGCGATGTTCGCGTGCTTGTTAGTATATTTTTGATCCCTTTTGGCTCAAGGCACTAAGGGACTTTGTTTAAGCTATTTTAGTAGCTCCAATGCCATGTTCTTCTTTGTCATGTTCAGGTCCTGTTTGCATAGTTTTGTTGCTCCGAAGAGTGCTATCTGATCTGAAATTTCAGACCAAGTGTTAATTTTCACTTAAGTCTGAGATCTGTTTACCATATGCAGTTTGCCATGCTTGTTGAACCTGTTAATGGATGAATTGGGCCGTAGCTCAGTGCTAGACTTTTTAAGCATCTTGTATGCACCCTGCCATGTATTTTGTTGTCATGTTTGGGTGCTGTTAGCATGTCCATTTGTTGCATTTAGATGGCTACTTGCGTAAATTCGCAGACCGGTCATTTTTGAATCGCTTGCCATTCTAAACCGTAACTCGATTCCGGTCTTTATATCGTTTTCAAGAGTTTTCATCTCATCTTTCCAGTGGCACACTTGGATTTCAATTGAGGCCAGGTTCTTGCTTTTTCCTGTCATCTTGCATTATGCATCCCGCATCGCATCCCGCATAGCATACCATCTTTGCATCGTGTTGTTTGAGTTTGCACGTGGTTGATTGTGTCCTTGTTGCTTGTTTGTCTTGTTTGGGTAGAGCCGAGAGACGAGTTCGCTAACGAGGAGCCCATTGAGTTTGCTTTCGAGGATCCAGTCAACTCTGACAACTTTGCAGGCAAGATGATCATACCCTCGAAATCACTACTATCTTTGCTATGCTAGTTTGCTCGCTCTTTTGCTATGCCAATGCTACGATGCCTACCATTTGCTTTCAAGCGTCCCAAATTGCCATGCCAAACCTCTAACCCACCATGTCCTAGCAAACCGTTGTTTGGCTATATTACCGCTTTGCTCAGCCCCTCTTATAGCGTTGCTAGTTGCAGGTGAAGATTGGAGGCCGTTCCTTGTTGGAACACTTACTTACTTGTTGGGATATCATTATATTGCCATGTTATCTTAATGCATCTATATACTTGGTAAAGGGTGGAAGGCTTGGCCTCTCGCCTAGTGTTTTGTTCCACTCTTGCCGCCCTAGTTTCCGTCATATCGGTGTTATGTTCCCGGATTTTGCGTTCCTTACGCGGTTGGGTTATAATGGGAACCCCTTGATAGTTCGCCTTGATTAAAGCTTTTCTAGCAATGCCCAACCTTGGTTTTACCATTTTCCACCTAGCCTTTTCTTTCCCTTGGGTTCTGCAGACTCAAGGGTCATCTTATTTTAACCCCCCCGGGCCAGTGCTCCTCTTTGTGTTGGTCCAAACTGTCAGCCGCCGGTGGCTACCAGGGGCAACTCTTGGCTGGCCTACCGGAAGTTTAGACAATCTGAGTGTGCCCTGAGAAAGAGATATGTGCAGCTCCTATCGGGATTTGTCGGCACATTCGGGCGGTGTTGCTGGTCTTGTTTTAACCTGTCGAAGTGTCTTGAATAACCGAGATACCGAGTCTGATCGAAACGTCTTGGGAGGAGGTCTATTCCTTCGTTGACCGTGAGAGCTTATCATGGGCTAAGTTGGGACTCCCCTGCAGGGATTGAACTTTCGAAAGCCGTGCCCGCGGTTAAGGGCAGATGGGAATTTGTTAATGTCTGGTTGTAGATAACTTTAACCTTAATTTAATTAAAATGAATCAACTGAGTGCGTTACCGTGATGGCCTCTTCTCGGCGGAGTCCGGAAAATGGACACGGTGTTGGAGTAATGTTTGCGCAGGTTGCTCTCTAGTTTCTCGCTCGCGCTTTGCCTCCTCTTCTTGCTCTCTTTTGTGAATAAGTTAGCCACCATATATGCTAGTCGCTTGCTGCAGCTCCACACATATTTACCTTGCCTTACCTATAAGCTTAAATAGTCTTGATCGCGAGGGTGCGAGATTGCTGAGTCCCTATGGCTCACAGATTACTATTACACCAAATGCAGGGCCTGATGATTCCGCTCCAGGTGACACGCTCAAGCTCAAGTGGGAGTTCGACGAGGACTCTCAAGGTTACTAT
Organism: Triticum urartu; assembly: GCF_003073215.2. Lineage (NCBI taxonomy): Eukaryota > Viridiplantae > Streptophyta > Magnoliopsida > Poales > Poaceae > Triticum > Triticum urartu. Next base: position 304,455,124 of record NC_053025.1, read on the forward strand.
GTTTCCTTTCCCGATGATCAGTAGTGGTGCCCAGTTGGGGGTGATTGGGACCGTGTCGCATGTTGGTTTATCTTCTATTTTGGCGCCGTAGTCAGGCCATGAGTGTTTGGATGATGTAATGTTATTTAAGTACCTTGTTTGACGTGGCGAGTGTAAGCCAACTATGTTATCCCTTTTATTATTCATATTACATGGGATGTTGTGAAGATTGCCTTACTTGCGACATATGCCTTCAATGCGATTATGCCTCTAAGTCGTGCCTCGACACGTGGGAGTTATAGTCGCATCGAGGGTGTTACATTTGTTTATACACCGGAGGGACCTAGGCTTGTACAGAGTCGGTTTGCAGAGGAAGGAAACAACAGATCTGGACACAAAACTTGCCATCAACGCATACATGAGTCCTATCCGGATACGAGGGATAGTCTTCTGCTTTATCCTTACGGCCCATCAGTCCGGCCCATATTGAATAATCCAGACACCCGAGGACCGCCTAATCCAGGACTCCCTCAAAGAGGCAAGCCGAAGCACGTTCTGTTAGGTGAGTCATGCACAGGACCGACCGTGTGAGGGGTGCAGTGCGACCGCGACAGGCGTGCTATAAGTGTACCATATATTTGCTTTTAAAATTGGTGCTTCGCTAATCCATGGATACTACTGGTAATCCGGTAATCCCGACTAAAAAGGCACGGTCGGGTCGTTTCCCGCGCGATATGCTGGGAGGTTGGCTTAGTTGGTTTTCTAAGGACTTTTTAGGACAAGGCTTAGTTTGTTTAACAGACAAAGCGTGAGAAAGATGTGAAATGCGTGAATGTGTAATGGATGTACTATTGGAGTGCCTAAGATAAATTGTGTATGTAGACCTTATGTGCTTATTTACTTCGCATGTTAGCTTTCACTCGTGTCAAACCTTGTAAACTTATACCAAGTTTATACACACAAAAACAACGACAACCACAATACCAAGTAAATACAATTGGAACATCATTCAATATATTTTCATACAATATATCTTACTATTATTGTGAAAGTTCATATACACCGGACGAGATTCATGCAAACATGACAGATTTTAATTACATTTCGAAGTTTTATATGACAGAAAATGAAAAGAAACCCGACCCTAAACCTATCCTACGACTGCGACCGATGTCCACTCTCTTTTGTACTTCCACATCGGTGATGACGTCCTCCATCTGCCGTCTTCATGAACGGCGGTGGGGTTCAAGACCCATGAAGTGAAGGTGTGTTCTCTGGCGAGGAAGAGTAGAACACGGGAGACGGACCGGCCAGTTGGCAAACCATGGTTTGCCGCCCCCATGCCCTACTCATCCTCGGAGGAGTCCCCGACCTCGACGGTGCCAGTGGACGTGAGGTCGATGATGATGGACGTGGACGGTCCATCACTTCACCTACCACATGTGCTACCGAACATTGGACGATGGCAAGTAGCACGTGTGGCAGGCGGTGCTCTCGTGATCGGCTGCCAGCGTGGCCACCGCTTGTGCAGACGCGTCCACGTCGGTATTGCATTGCTAGCGGCGAGTAGAGAAAGGGCGGTGAACTCGAGCTTCATCCCCGGAGACAACCTCTCCCGTTGCGCATTCCCGCTTGCGGTCATGGTGGATGTGGTGCCAGGTAGGAGGATGCGCTATGGTGTGGAGTTTAGCTGGCTGTTGCCGCTTTAAGTAGCGCAATCCAGTGAGGCCAAGCTTCTGGGTGCATCTAAGTCGCCAGAGTTGGTTCCTTGGGTAGCGAGTCTGCTTAATGACGTCATACGTATGGACAGACGACATGAATGGTAGTTGGCCCCAGATGGGAATGCATGCGCGCGACTGCGCGAGGGACGAGGGTTTTTTGTGGGCCAGGTTAGTCAGCTGCGGGCGTGGCAATGTTGGAGATGCCCTTTGCTCACATATGATCCCACATGTCATTGAAAAAGCAAGACAACCCGGCATGGTCACAGGTCCTGGGGATGCAGCTAGAACCACGGCCGCGTCGCGGCATGCGCGCAGTTCGGCACCCCATGCATCCTCGACATGCTGGGTGTTGATCTGCTGGTTATGCCACAGCAATAGCGCCACCCTCGGCAGAGTGATGAATGTATGCTTAAAAAAGATAGATGAAAGGCTTGGTCACAATTAATGCATGGTAGGGTGTCCTAGGCATGTGTTGAAGAGCGAGCTGATGAGCGAGATACAATCCAGATAGCTCGAGAGATCAATTAGGTGTATGTGTGTGTGCGCGTGCATGAGAGAGGGAGAGAGAGGGAGAGGAAGAGAGAGAGACCCCGAGATGAAACTAAGAGAGAACGAGTGGGTGCATGTGTGATACACAGAGATGGTGCATCAAAGGAAAAAACATTTTATGCATAAGAAGACACATGGTATTTGAATCCCTAAAAAAGTTTCAAAAATTAGAAATCAACCTAAGGCGAATTCAAAATTTTGAACCGATGATCATAGCATCATCAAATCATATATAAAGGGTATTCAAAGTTCATTTTGCTTTGGAACGTACAACATACTTCCTCCAATCCTTTTTAGTTTACATATAAGTTTTGTGTGTAGTCAAAGTATCTCTACTTTCATCAAACTTACCGAAAAAGTATCAACATTCAACAACACCCAATCAATATTGTTAGATTCGTACGTACTCCTAGATTTGTATTCAAACATAATTGGGTTCCAATTTGTATTCAAACATGTGAATGCTTGTTCTCGCGCATGCTCTTCCTACTGGCATTTCGCCATGTATAGCTAGTCCAATAGTACAACTATTTTTTAAGCTCCCTGTCCAAATAGTCATAGGAGGTGTAGTACTAGAGGAGTGGAGTAGCAAATTAAGCCGACGTGGGCAGGGGAGGGGGAGGGACATTCGAATCCACGGTGGTTTGCTCTCAACTGTGGTCCCACAAGTGAGCGAAAATGCAATACCAAGCGCGTTCCATTCGGTGAGCGACATGCAGGGTCCAGTCCACCGTGCCAAGGTGCAACGCGAATGCGACAATTGTGATGTACACTGTCCGTTCCTTATGAACTTGCATACTTCCGAGTACTCCTTTTTTTAAACACAGTACAGATGCAAGTGCTCATACATGTGCGCATACACTTAGCCCTATGAACGCACACACGCACACCCTACCCCTATGAGCACCTTCGAGAGACTGAGCCGGCATATCATCTTGAGATTTATGAAGTTACTGACTCGTCATCGACAGGAACGATGGGGAGGTCCGGACATCTACCACGCGAAACTCCAAAACTTTAGTCCCATCCCACCCCACAACTCTCCAGACTCCAGCCTTCCGGCTTTGCAAACTCCACACAGTGAAAATCAATTGACCGGTCGTCACCAGAACCACTATTCCCATCGGAACCTTCGTTGCTCGGCCTACGCTAGCTACTTGCCGACTGGTCACCACTGATCCAAAACCAACCTCCTCTCCAGCCCATTCTCCCACCCCCCTTTCGATCCCCTAGTCCGCATCAGCCGTCCCCTACTTCGCCGGAAGCCATGGTGTGCCGCAAGATCACATACTACAAGATGCTGATGCTGGAGCGCCGTGCAGAAATCGCGGTGGCGGTTGGTGCCACAGGCTCCGTTGCAAAGCTCACTTTGTGGCGGGCCAATCCCCGTGTTCTTTGGAGCGAAGCTCTGAGGAGGAGGAAGCCGAGCCAATGTTCATGGCGGAAGCCGTGGTGCAGAAGGCCCCCCATGTGTATGAGCTGATGGACGTCGACTTCGTGCCAGCGTTCGGGTCCCCCATGGTGCAGGCGGACCAGCAGTTCAACCTGGCGATCCTAAAGGAGCACCGGGAGGCGGAGGCTCAACTCAGCACGGAGTGCGCGGATGCCACTGCCATCTAGGACCTCCTGCAGGCGGAACCAGACTTCTTGGACTGGAACCAGGCGATGGAGGCTCTACTCAACTCGACGCAGAGCACGTGGATGCCACTACCATCGAGGCCCTCCTACAGGCGGAATCGAACGTCGTGGATGTATACTGGGTGGTGCTCATGTCCGTGTAGAGCACCCGCACGCTCTGCATGAGTGCGTACCTAGAGGCCGAGGACAACAATGGTGCGGAGACACACGTTGGCAGCTACGGCTAGTTCACGCCGGCAGCCAAAGACGACGAGGTCGGCTCGTTCCACGAACAGTGATAGTTTTTCTTTATGTTGTTATTTTTAGGGAACTTTTGCTATGTAAAAGCATATATTTATGCAAGTCATCTGACTTTCATCATTTGTGTCAGTCGACCATTTCAGGCGGTTGGATGAACACTGGTACGTGTCGGTGCTATGCAAACGATTTTTAACCCCTTTCCGTGACGGCATTTGGAACCGTCGCCAAGTGAGTTTGGGTGATAGGGGGTTCCTTCCCACACGACCCAGAAACCGTCAGGGATAGTGGGCCTTGTTGCATACAGTTTTCCCTATATAACTGTTTCCAATATCTCGAATATCCCAAATGCTTCACCCTTGCTACTCATTTGTGCTCGTATTGCCATCATAGTCGGAGTTTTTTGGTTTTACCTAAAACTAGGTAGATTCTAGGTATGGGAGTTTTCCACGCATGTACCAAACTGGCTCTACATTTACGATGCCTGGCACATCACAAACAGTTCATGATTATAAACCGTGTATGATAGGTAGACAATCACAAACATTTAGTTTTCCTGCACCGTATGTGATAGTGTTTGACATCACACACGCTTTGTAAATGGCAACTGTGTGCATTGTTACACACGTTTCCTCTCCCCGAACCATGTCATATTATGATGTCTATCGCAGATGCTGTGCTTTATTAACCGTGTGCGCCGTAATGACCTGCACACCATAATTTCGCCCTAATTTAATTGCTGCTATTTAAAATCGTACCTAATTTAAACAACCAATGCATTATTCAATTCAAAGGTACATATGTCTAAGAATTACATAAGTAGCAAATAAAGAATGATGAACTAGAGTTCTATACTTGTACTATTATAGATGGTAAAGAAAGAGGCGATAAACATTCTGGTTGCTAAACAAGGTGAAGCGGAAGGGCCCTATTGTGCTCTCCTGGATGTAGAAGGCACGCACGACTCTAGTCCAACCCCTTGTGATGGCCGTCCGCCAATCCTGTAGTTTGAGAGGTAATCTTGAGTAAACTTCTTCAGGATCCACTGCAAAGGAAAAAAGATTCAGGCATTGTCATCTAACACAACTCATTACGGGCAGTAAAAAGAAGGTTACAGGGTTCTTACTTACCATCCTGCAGTGTGACGACCCGAGACCGATGCTCCAGTTGCCTTCCATTTTTTTAGTTGTTGCCGTGTGTGTTTTATGTTTGTTGCATTATCATAATTGTTTTGCATATTTCATTCATATATGTTTATGCCATGATCATGTTAAGTGCATTGTCATATATTTTGTTCTTGCATCATGTGCATCATTGTTATTATTGCATTGCCATTCTTATCATGGATCATAATGCATAGGCATTCCTGTTGGTTGTTTTGGTTGTGTGATCGAGTGGGTGATCAACCCTTACATTGTGTCTTTCTCAACTTCATCTTCTTCTACACACATAACCCTGCCTGATCATCTTCTCCCCCACCTTCTTTAATCCATTTAAATTGTGGTATATTATTTCCTGCCCCAATTTAATGTTCATTACTTTCCTATAAATATTGGACCATGTCACTTACCTCTCTGCTAAATCTCATCTTTTCCTGTGCGGCTTTGGTTGGGTTAAAAAAATGCACCAAGTTTGAATTTAATTCAAACTTGGATTATTTTTCTACCTATAAAAATTCCCAAAGCATTTTATTCAAATATCTCAGAAACCAAGGAACCCAGGGATATTTTTATATACTCCATATTCTTCTCCTAGTTCTTGATTCTTTTCTCTGCATGTTCTGTTTATTCCTTCTTAACTAAAGGAAAAACGGATGAAGAAAAGGATCTGGGTAGCGCCCACTTACTTGGGCCAGCCGAACCCCAGCCGCGCGCAGTAGCAAAACTGTAGCCCACCTTAGCGCCTCCAAGGTAACTTCTAGCGTTGCACCCTTGCGACCCCACCTACCAGCCTCTCCCTTTGCTCCTTTTCTTCCTCCTCCTCCAAACACTCCCTCTCACAGTAAAACTAGAGGGGCGGAACACATGGACGACGTGGTCGAGCCGACGCCCGCGCCCCTCTATATAAATCCAATGCCCAGCCCTGGGGTTTCTCCTTCCCCTTGTCTTCCCCTTCGTCGCCGCCACAGGTAAGGGGCACCCACGCGTCCTGCTGCCTCATTCCTGACTGCATGGCCGAGGCAAGCCAGAGCTCTCCTCCAACATAGGTGCTCCAACACCGACCCCTTCTTCCTCCACATGCACCAAGACGCCATCGCGACTCTGTTGAATATATTGTGTACGTGTATATTGTGTCTTGGGCCCACCTCCTAGTTTCTCTGTATAGTTGAGGTTGTGGCCCCTTCTGTACTCATATATTCGTGCCTGGTGCACCGATCAATGCATTTTGTTGCACAACCTATTCTTTCCCTTCTACATGGTATCAGTTTCCGGGTTCTAAACCCTAGCCTTCCGCCGCCTCACGCCTCCTCTGCCGCGCCGCCACCGCCGCCATCCAGCCGCCGCCCACGTGCTTCCCGCGCCGCCGCCGCTCCTATCTCTCGCAGCTCGCCCGCGTCGCGTGTAGCTGCTTCAGGCGTCGCTCGCACTCCAGCTTCTACTTCGCCTGCTAGCTTGGACGAATCCTTGTTTCCTTCTACTTCTATACTAGCTCACATTATTAACCTGCTAATTACTCCGCCGCCGTCGCCGCCGCTGATCAATAGCATCATCCATCCATCTAGTCTAGCTCTAATACTACTACGCCACGTCTACTAGTACTGATCCTTCTATTCCAAGTTCTTCCACACTATACATCTCTACACACACACACACACACATATATATATATCTGCCTGTTCTAGTTCATCTTCTTCTGATCAAGTCTATTCTGCAAGCCGCTTTGGTCGCCCCCTCGCGCGCTCGTGCGATTGCCCGCTCCCCCGCATCTCCACCCGTCCCCTGCCTTCCGCTGCTATAACCATCGCCGCTGCGATGTCTTCTGCCACGTCGTCTTTCTTCGGCTACATGTATGCGAACACGACAGATCCCTTCACCACACCGCCGGTTTTTCCGGCGGGCCATTCGGCCTACTTGGCCGTACCGCAGCAGCCAGCCAGTGCCAGCCCTGTGGCTCTACTCGCCATGCCGATGGCCTGTGGCCATGCTCCACCCGCCCCGGTTCAGCCCTACAGCAGCTTCGCCTCGCTACCGGTCTCACCGTCATGGGACACTACTTCCTTGGCTGCCTGCACTTGGCCCCATCACCGGCGGCGCTTGGTACCGGCGGCGCTTGGTACATGGACTCGGGCACCACCACGCACATGAGATCTCATCCTGGTACTCTCACCTCCTCCACTCCGGTTCATACTCCTACTTGCATCACCGTTGGCAACGGTTCCTCTTTACCTGTCACACATGTTGGTCATGCTTCGTTTCCTTCCACATCTACACCTATCACTATGTCTGATGTTCTTGTGTCTCCTGATTTAGTTACGAACCTTGTATCTGTTCATCGTCTTGCCTGTGACAATCCCATTACCATTGAATTTGATGATGTCAGTTTTTTTGTGAAGGACACCCGTACTCGGATGGTCCTTCACCGTTGTGATTGTCCGGTTGAGCTCTATCCGGTGCACTCCTCCAGCACCGCCTCCACCACACCAGTCGCCCTCGCCGTAGGTGTCGACCTTTGGCATGCTCGTTTGGGACACCCGAACTCCACCACTTTGCATCAAATACTTAAGAGCTTTTCATTCTCATGCAATAAGATCGACGACCATACTTGTGAGGCTTGTCGTCTTGGCAAGCACGTTCGTCTTCCCTTTAGCGCATCTACCGCTATTTCTACTTTTTCGTTTCAGTTATTGCATACTGATGTTTGGACATCCCCGGTTGCAAGCAACACGGGCGACCTATACTATTTGGTGATCTTAGATGATTTCTCTCATTATGTGTGGACATTTCCTCTTCGTCGAAAGTCCGACGCTCTTGCCACACTCAGTGCATTTTATTCCTATGTCACCACACAGTTCACTCATCCTATCCTTGCTTTACAAACTGACAACGGAAAAGAGTTTGACAACGCCGCTATTCGTAACCTTCTAGCCTCCCACAACACTATCTTCTGCCTCACTTGACCCTACACATCCCAACAAAATGGTCGTGCCGAGCGTCTCCTTCGCACTCTTAATGACTGCGTCCGCACGTTACTCTTTCAATCTAACATGCCTCCCCGGTTTTGGCTGGACGCTCTCGCCACTGCCACCCTCCTCATTAACATCCGCCCATGTCGCCCACGCTGGAACTATGCCCCTGACCATCTCCTCTTTGGTGCACCCCCATCTTATGATGGCCTTCGCATCTTTGGCTGTCTCTGCTATCCTAGCCTCGCCGCCACTGCGCCTCATAAGCTTGCATCTCGTTTAGTCGCTTGCATCTTCCTCGGCTACCCACCTAACACCAAAGGATACCGCTTCTACGACCCCATCTCACATCATGTATTCACCTCCAGGCACGTTTACTTTGATGAGACGGTGTTTCCATTTCAGCAGGTACCTCCCGCCGCCCCGTCAAAGGCGGCCACCGGCAGCCCTCCTGTTAACCCGTCAGGTGGACGGCCCCGCTCGATTCTTGGACTGCCTCCGGCTTTGGCGGTCCTCCCGTCATGGGACGAGCTATGACTCGCGCCCCCATGACGTCCTCGCCGACTCCGTCACGGGCCTCAGCATCATCCGCCTCGCCGGCATCTTCGCCGGCCTCTTCACTGGCATTTTCGCCGGCTGCCCCTTCGTCGGTATCTTCACCGACCACCTCAGGCGCCGCCCCGTCGCCGGCTGTCTCGGTTGGCCCGCCGCCTCGGGTGCCTCGGGCGGCGCCCCCGCCTCACCCTCCACCCCCTTCGCCCGCCCCCTACGCCTCAGGCATGGGCGCTTCGACAGTCTTGGGCGTGGGTGCTTCGGTGGCCTCGGGCGATGCTTCTTCACCGGCCATCTTGCCAGCAGCCTTGCCGGCTGCCTCGCCGGCTGCTTCGCCGACCGCCTCGCCAGTCGCCCAGTTGCCATCTCGCCCCGTCACTCGGGCTCGAGCCGGAGTTCATCGCCCGAGTCTACAGTACTCCAGCGACGAGTATCGTCTCGCCGCCTCCACCACCGAGCCATCACCGATCCCTACGTCTGCTCGTGCAGCCCTTCGTGATCCTCACTGGCTTGCCGCGATGCAGGAAGAGTTCGATGCTCTTCAGCGGAACCGTACCTGGACACTGGTTCCTCGGCCTTCTCGCTCTAATGTCATCACCAGCAAGTGGGTCTTTCGCCATAAGACCGGCTCGGATGGTACACTTGAGCGCTACAAGGCTCGCTGGGTGGTCTGTGGTTTTCAACAGCGTGCTGGAGTCGACTTCACCGAGACGTTTGCCCCGGTTGTCAAACCGGGCACGATCCGCACAGTTCTCCAGCTGGCAGTTTCCCGAGGCTGGCCGGTTCATTAGATGGATGTCTCCAATGCCTTCTTTCATGGCCATCTTGACGAGCAGGTTTACTGTGAGCAGACGACCGGTTTCGTCGACGCATCTCTTCCTGGGCATGTGTGTTTGCTGTCCCGGTCTCTCTATGGGCTCAAGCAAGCAGCTCGCGCCTAGTACCAGCGTATTGCCGGGTTCCTTCAGACACTGGGCTTCAGCGTCACTCGCTCGTATGCCTCGTTGTTCGTCAATCACCGCGGCAACACGACTGCATATTTGCTCCTCTACATGACGACATCATCCTGACGGCCTCCTCCGAGCCCTTCTTCAGCAGATTACTCTCCGGCTGCGTGATGAGTTTGCCATCAAGGACCTGGGCGCTCTACATTATTTCCTTGCCATTGAGGTCATTCGGCGACCCGACGGCTTCTTTCTTCATCAGCAGAAGTATGCGCACGACCTACTTGAGCGTACCGGCATGCTTATCTGTCACCCTGTTTCTACTCCTGTTGACATGAAGGCCAAGGTTTCTGCTCTCGAGGGCTCTCCCGCGTCGAATGCTCCGTTCTACCGGTCCATTGTTGGTGCTCTTCAATATCTGACTCTCACCCGACCGGATTTACAGTATGCTGTTCAGCATGTGTGTCTGCATATGCACGCCCCTCTTGACTCCCATTGGACTCTCGTGAAGCGGATTCTCCATTACATCCGTGGCACAATGGCTCTTGGGCTTACTCTCACGACGTCCACTTCTCTGGAGATGGTGGCCTACTCCGACGCGGACAGGGCCGGCTGCCTCGACACTCGCCGGTCCACATCTGGGTACTGCGTTTACCTCGGTCCTTCACTCGTCTCGTTGTCGTCCAAGTGACAACCTACAGTTTCGCGCTCTAGCGTGGAGGCCGAGTACCGAACTGTGGCTAACACCGTCGCTGAGTGCACCTGTCTACGACAGTTACTTCAGGAGTTGCATCATGACGTCTCCCAGGCTACGGTTGTCTACTGTGACAACGTTTCTGCGGTGTACCTTTCCGCCAACCCCGTTCATCATCATCGGACTAAGCACATTGAGCTAGACATTCACTTTGTGCGCGAGCAGGTGGCCCTTGGACGTATTCGGGTCGTCCATGTTCTGACTGCACAACAGTTCGCCGATGTGATGACTAAGGGCCTGCCGACTTCCACCTTCGAGGAGTTTCGTTCCAGTCTCTACGTCTCCGGCGCCGCTTCGACCGCGCGGGGGGGGGGGGGTGTTGAATATATTGTGTACGTGTATAGTTGAGGTTGTGGCCCCTTCTGTACTCATATATTCGTGCCTAGTGCACTGATCAATGCATTGTGTTGCACAACCTATTCTTTCCCTTCTACAGTTTTGTGTCCTCTCCGAGATGGATCAACAAGTTCAGCGTCGCTGTCTTCTTGCCCTGCTTCCTCTTCTTCATGGAGCCGAACGCCGCCATGATTAGCACCTCCTCGCGCCTCTGATGTTGTGCTTCCGGCCTCCTCCTCTTGTCCTACGGGACCCCGGTGAGCAGCCGCCCCTCCTCACTCTCCCTCGACATCGTTTACTTCCGATCAGCCTCGATATGTTTATGTTAGAGACTTGCCACCGTACCCTCGCCTTGCACACGAAACAGAGCACCTCGCTCTCTGTCCGTAGCTGCGTCCATGCACAACATACTATATGCTCGTGTCCTTGCTAGTTTCCTCGCACGACCGAGCACCCGCATGCCTCGCCCGCAATCCTGCAATCCTGCTCGCCATCATCTCAGTTTGCCAATGTCGAGACGACCCGAGTCAAGCACTAGCTCGTCCTTGGGCTCCCGCATCCGCAGCCTTGAACAAGCACGCTCGCACTCGAGCGCCCCGCCGCCCCTAGCCTTCAAGCGCCCTTGAATCAATGTTGCTGATCCTTCCCGAACGCCTGCCGCTCGGTCCCACCACCTCCACGCAAAACGCATCGCGTGCAGCACCTCATGCTCGAACGCGAGCACCAGGGCCTCGTCAGCTATAGCCGGCCGCCTCGCTGTGCTCCTTTGCCATGCCCATGTGTGGAAGGCTCCATGAGCTCATGCCCGCTCACCCCTCGAAACCCACATGCCCGCTCCGTACACCTATCCCGCATGCCCGCCGTTGCCTCCGGAGCCATTCCGTGCCGCCGTTGATCGCCGGCGAGGACGCCATCTCATTCGCCTCGGCAGAAGAAACCCAAGCCCGACCTTGGGCCAGTTCAAAAGGTGCTGACCCCCTCTGTGTTTCAAACCAAGACCGTAGCGCAGTGGTTCGCCGTTCTCTCTTGGCCCAGCCTATGTTCCCTGTCATTTTAATTTCTTTTGCATATTCATAGCAATGCCATCATGTTGAATTGTCAATAACTATATATCCATGCATCCAAATGAAACATGTTATATATGTAAAATGCTCAGAATTTTATGTAGTTTCACAATTTCCAACTTTCATCCATGCTAAAAATGTTTAAAATGTTGTTTGCATTTAATTTGCATAAATTCCATGTTAAAATGATTTATTTCATAACAAAATAATCGTAGCTCCGAATTAAATAAACTTTATAAGTAAATGGGGTTGAAAATGCATAGGTTAACATGGTGCACTTTGTTTTTCTGGTTAACAACTCTAAAATATGATTTGGGGCAGAATAGTACGAAATTCGAAATATTGCATTTCAGGATTTTCGGAATCGTTGTTTGTTGTTCCAGCCTCATTTAAACTTGCCTTGAGAGGTAGTTTTGTTATGCTTCACCTCTTTCCATGTTAGCCAACATTTAATATTGTCTTGTACGTGAACGAGAGCGAACTAAATAAATGAATGTAGTGATTCGTCAATATGCAACTTGTTGCATATTGAGCTCCACTTGATTTCTATTATTGTTTGTTGCACTTCGCCATGCCATGCCTCATTAAACAGGACATGCATCATGCTTGATTGTGCATCATGCCATGTTTATGTGATGGTTGTTTACCATGTTTTTTGCTTCTTTCCGGTTGTGCTCCTTCTCGTTAGATCCGGTTATGTTGTGATTCTGAGGATCCGTTCGACTACGGTTGCTCGTCTATTTCATGGATCCGGTCTTCTTCCTAGAGGGATTTCAGGCAAGATGACTGTCACCTTGGATCTCACTACTATCTTTGCTATGCTAGTTGTCACGATGCTATCACTATGTTGCGCTACCTACCACCTGTTTATCAAGCCTCCCAAATTGCCATGATAGCCTCTAACCTTTTCACCATTCCTAGCAAACCGTTGTTTGGCTATGTTACAGCTTTTCTTAGCCCCTCTTATAGTTTTGCTAGGTGCAGCTGCAGTTGCAGGTTGTTCCATGTTGGGACATGGATATCATGGTATATCACAATATCTCTTATTTAATTAATGCATCTATATACTTGGTAAAGGGTGGAAGGCTCGGCCTTTTGTCTGGTGTTTTGTTCCACTCTTGCCGCCCTAGTTTCCGTCATACTGGTGTTATGTTCCTTGATTTTGCGTCCCTAAAAAGACGAGGGTTTATGGGCCCCTCTTGACAGTTCTCTTTGAATAAAACTCTCCCAGCAAGGCCCAACATCGGTTTTATCATTTGCCTAATAACAACTAAAACTTGCATAGGGAATTTCCGGACCCCGAGGATACCTAATCAACCCCCCGGGCCAGTGCTCCTCTGAGTGTTGGTCCAAACCGGGCAGCCTTGGGGCCACCACGGGGAAACTCGAGGGATGGTTTTACTTGTAGCTTGTCCCATATGGTGTGCCCTAAGAACGAGATACGCGTGGATCCTATCGGGATTTCTTGGCACATCCGAGTGGTTTTGCTAGTTTTTTTTTACCATTGTCGAAATGTCTTATGCACTGGGATCCCGAGTTTGATCGAATGTCCCACGATGGAGGATTGTCTCTACGGATCATGAGCTTGTCATGGGCTAAGTTGGGACACCCCTGCAGGGTTTAAACTTTCGAGAGCCATGCCCATGGTTATGTGGCAGATGGGAATTTGTTAATATTCGGTTGTAGTGAACTTGAAGTAAACTCAATTGAAATACACCAACCGCGTGCGTAACCATGGCTGTCATTTTTCGAGGAAGTTCGAGAGGAGAATAAAGTTGGGTTATGTTTGAACGTAAGTAGTTCAGGATCACTTATTGATCATTACTAGTTTGTGACTGTTTGCGTAGCTTCTCATCTTATTTTTGTATTCGTAAGTTAGCCACCATACAATGCTTAGTCGCTTGCTGCAACCTCACCACTTATCCTTTTCCATACCCATTAAGCTTTGCTAGTCTTCATACCCATGGTAATGGGATTGCTGAGCTCTCGTGGCTCACAGATTACTGCAACAACAGTTGCAAGTACGGGTAATGCGATGATCCGACGTGAGCGTGATGTTTCCTTGTTTGGAGTTTTTCTTCTTCTTCATCGATCTTGGGGTTGGTTCCTGGTCGGAAGCCTAGGCTAGCAGGGTGGATGTCGTTTGAGTTTTTTTATGTTACATCCATAGTTGGATGTTGTTCTCATGTATGATGTTTGAGGTGTTCATGTGGCATTGTATTCTTTGTATGTATCCCCATCTATTATGTAATGGTACAATGTAATGATATCCACCTTGCAAAAGCATCTTCAATATGCGCTTCTATACTTGGTGGGACCTTCGAGTTTCTTTAGGATAGAGTCAAATATTTGGCGTGACATGCAGTTCACTGCTATCTTGCATAAAGTGTAAACAAATAGTTCGATTGACATATTTTGACCCATTTTAATAAGGGCTTATTCCATCTGTGCCCCCAATTCCTTAGTTGTGCTCAGTTTTCCCCATGCTTCAAACTTTTGCTCACTTTTCCCCATTTCCTTAGCTGAAACTCTCACAAATGTTCATAACAGACGTTTGCCGTCTTGGCCGTTAACTGACTTGTGGGGCCATGTTGGACTCTATTGACTGTGGCTGTGGCTTCGCTGGTTGGGCCGTGTTTGTGTTCATAGGACGGGCCCGTTAGTTTGTTGGTAATAAATTAAAAAAGCCTGATATCGATGGATGCAGCCTGCTATGCATGCCCGGCTTTGGCATCGATGTAGCCTGCTATGCAAGCGAACACCGCCAGGCACGCATCTAGTGACCTAGACCTAATCGCATGCATGCACGCCGACACGCACGCATCGATCCGTGCCGCACGGTTGCCGGTGGATTCAGTTGCTCCGCAGCGTCGTTTCACGCGTCACAGGCATACGTGCCGGTGGCAGAAGGGGCAGGCTGCACGCACGGTCGCGTCCATATGTCGAGGCATCGGTTCACGCCGCAGGCTGCACGCACGCTCGTGAATGGGAGGCAGGCAGCCGCCAACGCAGAGCACGCAGAAGGGGGAGGCAGGCAGCCGCCAACGCAGAGCACGCAAAGCACGCTCGCATCGATTCACGTTCACACATTGATGATTGCATCGGTTCACGCACGCACTGAGTCACGATCTACGCCGTTTGCGCGTGTACCCACTTCGTCTCCCCCGGCTATTTAAACTGCCCTTCATTGCCTCTTCTTATACAGATCCATCTGCGCCTCCAAATTCTCTTCTTCGCCCAAAAGCCAAAGCCGTTCCACTTAGCGAAGCGAGCAAGATGCAGTACAACGGGCCGACGTTCCAAGCGCCGCCCACCGTCCCGGAACGGTGGTACCCCGCCAATGTCGTCGTCGAGGAATCCCTCCGCGTGTGGGCATTCTCCCACTGGAGGGGAAGCACTGAGCTTGCACGGGGGTTCCTCCGTGCGGGCTTCCACCACCTCCCGGCGGGCTCGCCACCCATGTTCAACCTCGTGGAGCAGTGTCCCCACGCCAACGCTCCAGTGGTAGGGCTCGTCGTCCACTTCACCAACAGGTTCAATGCCTACTACCTGCTCGGCAAGGTGTATTGGTGTGGGTGCGAGTTCATCGCATTCACGACCTATAACATCTTCACCGACTTCGAGAGCGTCTTCCCCGCTCGCAACCGCATGCAAAGCCTCCCGTACTACCTCGGCGACAATGGCCTTGAGGAGGAGGAGTACTGAAGCCGGCAGCGAAGAAGACGGTGAAGCTGGCGGTTAAGGTGAAGACGACGGTGAAGACATGGCGGTGTTGCCCTAGCTACCCTATCTATCTACTATGTAGTGTGAGTTTGGTGTGTGTGTTGCCCGAGCTAGCTACCCTATCGATGTAAGGTTAATTATTATTATCTATCGGTGTCTATGAAAGAACTTATGTTGCCCTAGCAACCCTATCTTAGTTAAGTTATGTGTGTTATATTAATGCTTTGTTATGTTTGTATTTTGTTTGTCCCAAGTTTAGACATGGCTAATTGGCGTTGGAAAAATTAACCAAACAAACTAAAAATGATGTGTTTATAGATGCCTTCTAAAAATAAGAATATTGTACATTTGTACACGGCTTTGGTTTGAGAGCTCTGTATTTTTTAGGTATTCAAAGAATACTTTGGTTTTCAGAAATATTGAAGTATCAAATACTTTGAGATATTTGGCTTTAGTCAAAAGTGTAGTTTTAACTACACTATGTTTGAAGTATATAAAAAAGAGGGTTAGACCTCTTTTTCTAATCATGAAGTATTGGTTCGCTAGGCATAATAATACTGCGGTTTGCAAATACTTTGATTCTAAAAAATGAAGGGACCCATAAAGGAAAGCCAAAAAAATTCCTCAATGAGATAGAAGAGATTGGGCAATCAAATTAATGAAAAAAGCAATCAGAAACAAAAAAGAACAAAGTGATCCTTCCTAAACAAAAAAAGAAACATCGCTTGTTTCTGGGCTTTCTCTTTGGGCCCGCGAACTAGGTTTTTTTAGCAGAACTGACAAACTCGAGGACAAAAGTTTGGCAAGTGCGAGAGAGAAGAGATGAACTTGATGTATATCCCTTGTGCTGCTCAAGTACTACTTACTGTCATCTGACGAGCTAGGGTATGATCCAACACTCGAGGTTATTAGCTAACAAAATAATCCTATCACTGAACTGGTAGTTGTTTTCTGCCGAAACTGAAAGTGTCGAAACTTAACAGTACACTGCATACATTCAGAGATCGACAGTTGCACTAAACAGAGTTGCATTTGAGATAAACAGACTTGGATTGCTAAACAATGGCAACAACAATAGGCAAACATCTCTAACGAGAGATGGCCATCAAGTAAAAAATTCCTAGAGCAAGTATTCCTAAAGCTATCAGATTGGATTGCTTTTTCAACTCAATCAGCTGCTTGAAGTTCTTGTTCATCTTCTTTAATTCCGTCTTCAGTTCCACATCTACCTGTTGGAAATATGCCCTAGAGGCAATAATAAAAGCATTATTATTATATTTCCTTGTTCATGATAATTGTCTTTATTCATGCTATAATTGTGTTTCCGGAAATCCTAATACATGTGTGAATAATAGACACCAACATGTCCCTAGTAAGCCTCTAGGTGACTAGCTCGTTGATCAACAGATAGTCATGGTTTCCTGACTATGGACATTGGATGTCATTGATGCCGAGATCACATCATTAGGAGAATGATGTGATGGACAAGACCCAATCCTAAACATAGCACAAGATCGTATAGTTCGTTTGCTAGAGTTTTCCAATGTCAAGTATCTTTTCCTTAGACCATGAGATCGTGTAACTCCTGGATACCGTAGGACTGCTTTGGGTGTACCAAACGTCACAACGTAACTGGGTGACTATAAAGGTATACTACGGGTATCTCCGAAAGTGACTGTTGGGTTGACACGGATCAAGACTGGGATTTGTCACTCCATATGACGGAGAGGTATCACTGGGCCCACTCGGTAATGCATCATCATAATGAGCTCAAAGTGACCAAGTGTCTGGTCACGGGATCATGCATTACGGTACGAGTAAAGTTACTTGCCGGTAACGAGATTGAACGAGGTATTGGGATACCGATGATCGGATCTCGGGCAAGTAACATACCGATTGACGAAGGGAATTGTATGCGGGATTGATTGAATCCTCGACATCATGGTTCATCCGATGAGATCATCGAGGAGCATGTGGAAGACAACATGGGTATCCAGATCCCGCTATTGGTTATTGGCCGGAGAGTCGTCTCGGTCATGTCTACATGTCTCCCGAACCCGTAGGGTCTACACACTTAAGGTTCGGTGATGCTAGGGTTGTAGGGATATGTATATGCAGTAACCCGAATGTTGTTCGGAGTCCTGGATGAGATCCCGGACGTCAAGAGGAGTTCCGGAATGGTCCGGAGGTAAAGAATTATATATAGGAAGTGCTATTTCGGGCATCGGGACAAGTTTCGGGGTCACCGGTATTGTACCGGGACCACCGGAAGGGTCCCGGGTGTCGACCGGGTGGGGCCACCTGCCCCGGGGGGCCACATGGGCTGTAGGGGTGTGCGCCTTTGCCTGTATGGGCCAAGGGCACCAGCCCCAAGAGGCCCATGCGCCAAGAGATCAAGAAAGGAAGAGTCCTAAAGGGGGAAGGCACCTCCTAGGTGCCTTGGGGAGGAGGGATTCCTCCCTTGGCCGCCGCCCCCTAGGCTCCCTATATATAGTTGGGGAAGGAGGGCCTCTCACCCCACGCCTTTGGTGCCTCCCTCTCCCTCTCCAACACATCCTCCTCCTCCATAGTGCTTGGCGAAGCCCTGCCGGAGTACTGCAGCTCCATCACCACCACGCCGTCGTGCTGCTGCTGGAGCCATCTTCCTCAACCTCTCCTTCCCCCTTCCTGGATCAAGAAGGAGGAGACGTCACGCTAACCGTACATGTGTTGAACGCGGAGGTGCCGTCCGTTCGGCGCTAGGATCTCCGGTGATTTGGATCACGTCGAGTACGACTTCCTCATCCCCATTCTTTGAATGCTTCCGCGCGTGATCTACAAAGGTATGTAGATGCAATCCAATCACTCGTTGCTAGATGAACTCCTAGATGGATCTTGGTGAAACCGTAGCAAATTTTTTTTTCTGCAACGTTCCCCAACAGTGGTATCAGAGCTAGGTCTATGCGTTGTTCTCTTGCACGAGTAGAACACAATTTGTTGTGGGCGTTGATGTTGTCAACTTTCTTGCCGCTACTAGTCTTATCTTGCTTCAACGGTATTGTGGGATGAAGCGGCCCGGACCAACCTTACACGTACGCTTACGTGAGACCGTTTCCACCGACTAACATGCACAAGTTGCATAAGGTGGCTGGCGGGTGTCTGTCTCTCCCACTTTAGTTGGAGCAGATTTGATGAAAATGGTCCTTATGAAGGGTAAATAGAAGTTAACAAATCACGTTGTGGCTTTAACGTAGGTAAGAAAACGTTCTTGCTAGAGCCCTTTTTCAGCCACGTAAAACTTGCAACAACAATTAGAGGACGTCTAACTTGTTTTTGCAGCAAGTGCTTTGTGATATGATATGGCCAAAGTTGTGATGAATGATGAATGAAATATATGTGATGTATGATATGTTCATGCTATTGTAATAGGAATCACGACTTGCATGTCGATGAGTATGACAACTGGCAGGAGCCATAGGAGTTGTCTTTATTTTTGTATGACCTGCGTGTCATTGAGAAACGCCATGTAAATTACTTTACTTTATTGCTAAACGCATTAGCCGTAGTAGTAGAAGTAATAGTTGGCGAGCAACTTCATGGATCATGATGATGGAGATCATGGTGTCATGCCGGTGACAAGATGATCATGGAGCCCCAAGATGGAGATCAAAGGAGCTATGTGATATTGGCCATATCATGTCACTGTTATTATTTGATTGCATGTGATGTTTATCATGTTTTGTACATCTTGTTTGCTTAGAACGACGGTAGTAAATAAGATGATCCCTCATAATAATTTCAGAAAGTGTTCCCCCTAACTGTGCACCGTTGCGACAGTTCGTTGTTTCGAAGCACCACGTGATGATCGGGTGTGATAGATTCCAACGTTCACATACAACGGGTGTAAGACAGATTTACACATGCAAACACTTAGGTTGACTTGACGAGCCTAGCATGTACAGACATGGCCTTGGAACACAGAAGACCGAAAGGTCGAGCATGAGTCGTATAGAAGATACGATCAACATGAAGATGTTCACCGATGTTGACTAGTCCGTCTCACGTAATGATCGGACACGGCCTAGTTAACTCGGATCATGTTATACTTAGATGACTGGAGGGATGTCTATCTGAGTGGGAGTTCATTATATAATTTGATTAGATGAACTTAATTATCATGAACTTAGTCTAAAATCTTTACAATATGTCTTGTAGATCAAATGGCCAACGTTGTCCTCAACTTCAACGCGTTCCTAGAGAAAACCAAGCTGAAAGACGATGGCAGCAACTATACGGACTGGGTCCGGAACCTGAGGATCATCCTCATAGCTGCCAAGAAAGATTATGTCCTACAAGCACCGCTGGGTGACGCACCTGTTCTCCCTGCAGAACAAGACGTTATGAACGCTTGGCAGACACGTACCGATGAATACTCCCTCGTTCAGTGCGGCATGCTTTACAACTTAGAGCCGGGGCTCCAAAAGCGTTTTGAGAGACACGGAGCATATGAGATGTTCGAAGAGCTGAAAATGGTTTTCCAAGCTCATGCCCGGGTCAAGAGATATGAACTCTCCGACAAATTCTTCAGCTGTAAGATGGAGGAAAACAGTTCTGTCAGTGAGCACATACTCACTATGTCTGGGTTGCATAACCGCTTGACTCAGCTGGGAGTTAATCTCCCGGATGATGCGGTCATTGACAGAATCCTTCAGTCGCTTCCACTGAGCTACAAGAGCTTTGTGAAGGGGATGGAAAAGACCATTCCTGAAGTATTTGCAATGCTGAAATCAGCAGAGGTAGAAGTCAAAAAGGAACATCAAGTGTTGATGGTGAATAAAACCACTAAGTTCAAGAAGGGCAAGGGTAAGAAAGCCTTCAAGAAGGACGGCAAGGGAGTTGCCGCGCCCGGCAAACAAGCTGCCGGGAAGAAGCCAAAGAATGGACCCAAGCCCGAGATTGAGTGCTTTTATTGCAAGGAAAGTGGTCACTGGAAGCAGAACTGCCCCAAATACTTAGCAGACAAGAAGGCCGGCAAAACGAAAGGTATATGTGATATACATGTAATTGATGTGTACCTTACCAGTACTCATAGTAGCTCCTAGGTGTTTGATACCGATGCAGTTGCTCACATTTGTAACTCAAAGCAGGAGCTGCGGAATAAGCGGAGACTGGCGAAGGACGAGGTGACGATGCGCGTCGGGAATGGTTCCAAGGTCGATGTGATCGCCGTCGGCACGCTACCTCTACATTTACCTACGGGATTAGTTTTGAACCTCAATAATTGTTATTTAGTGCCAAGTTTGAGCATGAACATTGTATCAGGATCTCGTTTAATACGAGATGGCTACTCATTTAAATCCGAGAATAATGGCTGTTCTATTTATATGAGAGATATGTTTTATGGTCATGCTCCGATGGTGAATGGTTTATTCTTAATGAATCTCGAGCGTAATGCTACACATATTCATAGTGTGAATACCAAAAGATGTAATATTGATAATGATAGTCCCACCTACTTGTGGCACTGCCGCCTTGGTCACATAGGTGTCAAACGCATGAAGAAGCTCCATGCAGATGGACTTTTAGAGTCTCTTGATTACGAATCATTTGACACGTGCGAACCATGCCTCTTGGTCGCGGTGGCTATCATTATGTTCTCACCCTCACTGATGACTTGAGTAGATATGGGTATGTCTACTTAATGAAATACAAGTCTGAAACCTTTGAAAAGTTCAAGGAATTTCAGAGTGAGGTTCAGAATCAACGTGACAGGAAAATCAAGTTCCTATGATTGGATCGTGGAGGAGAATACTTGAGTCACAAGTTTGACACACACTTAATAAAATGTGGAATAGTTTCACAACTCACGCCGCCTGGAACACCTCAGCGTAATGGTGTGTCCAAACGTCATAATCGCACTCTATTAGATATGGTGCGATCTATGATGTCTCTTACCAATTTACCGCTATCTTTTTGGGGCTATGCTTTAGAGACTGGCGCATTCACTTTAAATAGGGCTCCGTCGAAATCCGTTGAGACGACACTGTATGAATTATGGTTTGGGAAGAAACCTAAGCTGTCGTTTCTAAAAGTTTGGGGATGCGATGCTTATGTCAAGAAACTTCAACCTGAAAAGCTCGAACCCAAGTCGGAAAAATGCGTCTTCATAGGATACCCTAAAGAAACTATTGGGTATACCTTCTACCTCAGATCCGAAGGCAAGATCTTTGTTGCCAAGAATGGATCCTTTCTAGAGAAGGAGTTTCTCTCGAAAGAAGTAAGTGGGAGGAAAGTAGACCTTGATGAAGTATTACCTCTTGAACCGAAAAATGGCGCAGCTCAAGAAAATGTTCTTGAGGTGCCTGCACCGACTAGAGAGGAAGTTAATGATGATGATCAAGATACTTCTGATCAAGCTCCTACTGAAATTCGAAGGTCCACAAGGACACGTTCCGCACCAGAGTGGTACGGCAACCCTGTCTTGGAAATCATGTTGTTAGACAACGGTGAACCTTCGAACTATGAAGAAGCGATGGCGGGCCCGGATTCCGACAAATGGCTGGAAGCCATGAAATTCGAGATAGGATCCATGTATGAAAACAAAGTATGGACTTTGACTGACTTTCCCATAGAGCGGCGAGCCATAGAAAATAAATGGATCTTTAAGAAGAAGACAGACGCGGATGGTAATGTGACCATCTATAAAGATCGGCTTGTCACTAAGGGTTATCGACAAGTTCAAGGGATTGACTACGATGAGACTTTCTCACCGGTAGCGAAGCTGAAGTCTGTCCGAATCATGTTAGAAATTGCCGCATTCTATGATTATGAAATATTGCAAATGGATGTCAAAACGGCATTCCTTAATGGTTTCCTTAAGGAAGAATTGTATATGATGCAGCCGGAAGGTTTTGTCGATCCTAAGTATGCTGACAAGGTGTGCAAGCTCCAACGCTCGATTTATGGGCTGGTGCAAGCATCTCGGAGTTGGAACATTCGCTTTGGTGAGATGATCAAAGCGTTTGGGTTTATGCAGACTTATGGAGAAGCCTGTGTTTAGAAGAAAGTGAGTGGGAGCTCTGTAGCATTTCTCATATTATATGTAGATGACATACTTTTGACGGGAAATGTTATAGAGCTTTTGGACAGCATTAAGGCCTACTTGAATAAGAGTTTTTCAATGAAGGACCTTGGAGAAGCTGCTTATATATTAGGCATCAAGATCTATAGAGACAGATCAAGACGCCTCATAGGTCTTTCACAAAGCACATACCTTGATAAGATATTGAAGAAGTTCAATATGGATCAGTCTAAGAAGGGGTTCTTGCCTGTGTTGCAAGGTGTGAAATTGAGCTCAGCTCAATGTCCGACCACGGCAGGAGATATAGAAGAGATGAGTGTCATCCCCTATGCCTCAGCCATAGGTTCTATTATGTATGCTATGCAGTGTACCAGACCTGATGTAAACCTTGCCGTAAGTTTGGTAGGTAGGTACCAAAGTAATCCCGGCAAGGAACAGTGGACAGCGGTCAAGAATATCCTGAAGTACCTGAAAAGGACTAAGGAAATGTTTCTCGTCTATGGAGGTGACGAAGAGCTCGTCGTAAAGGGTTATGTCGACGCTAGCTTCGACATAGATCTGGATGACTCAAAGTCACAAACCGGATACGTGTATATTTTGAATGGTGGGGCAGTATGCTGGTGCAGTTGCAAGCAGAGCATCGTGGCGGGATCTACATGTGAAGCGGAGTACATGGCAGCCTCGGAGGCAGCGCATGAAGCAATTTGGGTGAAGGAGTTCATCACCGACCTAGGAGTCATACCCAATGCGTCGGGGCCAATCAAACTCTTGTGTGACAACACTGGAGCTATTGCACTTGCCAAGGAGCCCAGGTTTCACAAGAAGACAAGGCACATCAAGCGTCGCTTCAACTCCATTCGTGAAAATGTTCAAGATGGAGACATAGATATTTGTAAAGTACATACAGACCTGAATGTAGCAGATCCATTGACTAAACCTCTCCCTACAGCAAAACATGATCAACACCAGAATTCCATGGGTGTTCGATTCGTCACAATGTAACTAGATTATTGACTCTAGTGCAAGTGGGAGACTGTTGGAAATATGCCCTAGAGGCAATAATAAAAGCATTATTATTATATTTCCTTGTTCATGATAATTGTCTTTATTCATGCTATAATTGTGTTATCCGGAAATCGTAATACATGTGGTAATAATAGACACCAACATGTCCCTAGTAAGCCTCTAGTTGACTAGCTCGTTGATCAACAGATAGTCATGGTTTCCTGACTATGGACATTGGATGTCATTGATACCGAGATCACATCATTAGGAGAATGATGTGATGGACAAGACCCAATCCTAAACATAGAACAAGATCGTATAGTTCATTTGCTAGAGTTTTCCAATGTCAAGTATCTTTTCCTTAGACCATGAGATCGTGTAACTCCCGGATACCGTAGGAGTGCTTTGGGTGTACCAAACGTCACAACGTAACTGGGTGACTATAAAGGTATACTACGGGTATCTCCGAAAGTGACTGTTGGGTTGACACGGATCAAGATTGGGATTTGTCACTCCATATGACGGAGAGGTATCACTGGGCCCACTCGGTAATGCATCATCATAATGAGCTCAAAGTGACCAAGTGTCTGGTCATGGGATCATGCATTACGGTACGAGTAAAGTGACTTGCCGGTAACGAGATTGAACGAGGTATTGGGATACCGACGATCGGATCTTGGGCAAGTAACATACCGATTGACGAAGGGAATTGTATGCGGGATTGATTGAATCCTCGACATAGTGGTTCATCCGATGAGATCATCGAGGAGCATGTGGGAGCCAACATGGGTATCCAGATCCCGCTGTTGGTTATTGGCCGGAGAGTCGTCTCGGTCATGTCTACATGTCTCCTGAACCCGTAGGGTCTACACACTTAAGGTTCGATGATGCTAGGGTTGTAGGGATATGCATATGCAGTAACCTGAATGTTGTTCGGAGTCCCGGATGAGATCCCGGACGTCACGAGGAGTTCCGGAATGGTCCGAAGGTAAAGAATTATATATAGGAAGTGCTATTTCGGGCATCGGGACAAGTTTCGGGGTCACCGGTATTGTACCGGGACCATCGGAAGGGTCCCGGGGGTCCACCGGGTGGGGCCACCTACCCCGGGGGGCCACATGGGCTGTAGGGGTGTGCGCCTTGTCCTGTATGGGCCAAGGGCACCAGCCCCGAGAGGCCCATGCGCCAAGAGATCAAGAAAGGAAGAGTCCTAAAGGGGGAAGGCACCTCCTAGGTGCCTTGGGGAGGAGGGATTCCTCCCTTGGCCGCCGCCCCCCTAGGAGATTGCATCTCCTAGGGCCGGCGCCCCCCTAGGCTCCCTATATATAGTGGGGGAAGGAGGGCCTCTCACCCCACGCCTTTGGTGCCTCCCTCTCCCTCTCCAACACATCCTCCTCCTCCATAGTGCTTGGCGAAGCCCTACCGGACTACTGCAGCTCCATCACCACCACGCCGTCGTGCTGCTGCTGGAGCCATCTTCCTCAACCTCTCCTTCCCCCTTGCTGGATCAAGAAGGAGGAGACGTCACGCTGACCATACGTGTGTTGAACGCGGTGGTGCCGTCTGTTCGGCGCTAGGATCTCCGGTGATTTGGATCACGTCGAGTACGACTTCCTCATCCCCGTTCTTTGAACGCTTCCGCGCGTGATCTACAAAGGTATGTAGATGCAATCCAATCACTCGTTGCTAGATGAACTCCTAGATGGATCTTGGTGAAACCGTAGGAAAATTTTTGTTTTCTGCAACGTTCCCCAACACTACCACCATCGGGTATTCCGGACGCACTGCTACTGCCGGAGCAGCACTGCCATGGGGCAGATTGGACTCGCGGATTGCATTCCCCCTCGAATCCAGCAAGCCCGACCCTTGAAGCCTCTGGATGTAATCATCCATCCACTCAAAATGGTGGCATTTCTTCATGATCTGAAAACGAAATCATGTAACCTAAATCCAAATCTGACAGATTTTTTGAGAAATTAGAGATAAAGGATGCGAGGAAAACTCAGATCTAACTTGCCCCTCCGGCTTGCTCTCGCATTTGACGAACTCGCGCCCAAAGTTCCCATTCTTCTCGTCCTTCAAAGTCAACCGCTTCAGTGGCGCAGTCCGTGGGCAGTCAGTGCATCGAGTCATCGGCACTGGACCATACACCGGCCACGTGGAACGGGGGGGCTGACGAGGAGGTCAACATATCACCCGAGAGGAAGAAACAGAGGAATTGCTCGAGAGGAAGAAGAACGAGAAGATGGGGAAAGAAATAGAGGAATTGCTCGATCTGCTCGATGACTTTGTCTGTTAGATGGAGAAGAGGAGAAGGGGAAGCTATATTGACGATTTGCCACATTGTATTTTGCAGTTTGAATATTTGAACCAACTCTTAACACTGACATGTGGTGGTCATGTGCGAAAAATACAATTTCTATGTAAAGTGGGGCAGATCGTAAAAAACCCGAGAAGGACAGTGCAGTAGCCAATCAGGATGCATCACGCGGATAGCGCATGCCTGCCCAACATCCGACGGGTGGTGTTTGGCGCTTGATAGGATCCGACGGCGCACGTTCGACGCTAGGGTTTGGAGCATTTCTGCGGGGTTATGAGCAAGTCAACGGGGTTATTAGGGTTTGACCAGATTTCAAATGGCCATAACTAAATTAGAAAAAATCACAAAAAATATAAAACAAATGTAGTTCGTCCGTTTATGAGACCTAGTTACCATAAAAAAATATAAACTAGTATAGGGTTTTTTTTTGAAAAATCATTTTTTGAAGTGATCTGTCGAAATCAAGTTCAAATGTTTTTAAAAAATTCAAAAAAAAATCAAAATGTTGTAATTCTTGCGCACATAGCCGTCATATGTGACAAGGTTATGAGAAAAAAAAATATAAACTTGGTGTAGGTCATTTTCATGAAAAAAGTCTTCACACAAATGAGCTATCACCTATGAACATTTTCAGAGTTCATAGAATAGGGATAGAGGGTTTAGGGTTTGAAAAAAAATTCAAAATAATTAAAAAAAATCAGAAAAATCTCCATAGCTTCATTTTGGACTGAGTAAGAAGGATCTGAACTTACTTTTTCATTTTCATATCTAAAACGTGTTATTTCACGGTTTTGAATTAAAAGCATATTTTTTCAAAAAAATGTAGTAATATGAATATTAATCAATAAATAGTGAGACTTCGTTTTTACCCTATATATATGGAACAAGTGTTAATAAAAATATATACGCCTCATTTGGGCAAGGTTAAAAAAAACTTGATTTCAAATAGGGCTGTTTACCCTAGCTTTCGAGCTCGTTTCTAGCACATTTCTCATTCGGACTGTTCACCTACGAATATTGGACTTCAAATGCTCGATCAAATACACCGCACAGAGCAATGAACCTCCAATGTTCAACTTCAACTTTGACTCGAATCCAAATTTTGGCCCAAATTCAAATATTGATTTAAATTCAAATTTTGATGGAAATTTGAATTCTGACTCAAATAAGAAACAATGTAGAAGCAAAATTATTACAACTGATAAGTTTTCATAGTAACTCAAATCTACCAAGTTTTAAGATGCGAACATCTTAATACAAATCTACCAAGTTTTAAGCGATCCACTCGCCCTCAAATTGACAACACAAACATTTCCCAACAACTTAATTCAAATTTTCGACTTGCTCCTTGTGTTTGCAGCTGGCTTCACCATCTTGCTCCTGGTTTCCCTAGTTGAGATGCTCTTTTCTTTCAGACTCTTGTTCCTTTTGATCTTGGGCTTTACTTGGGGTTTTCCTCGTGGAGGTGCTGATGGAGTAGTTGCACTCGCCGAGCACTTGACGACCATTTGACGGTCATCTATGGGTTCAGTAATCTTTAAAGGCACAATTGGAAAAATTATGCCCTCCTCTTCCTCTCTTATAGATTCAAAACCATCAAAGGCCATGGTTTCAAAATCTTCTGCTTCTTCATCTCTTGGCCTTTTCTCCCTAGAGCTTGTAAATAAAATTATAAGCCATAGGCAAAAAAGAGAACAAATGCAAACAAAAGGGTAGCTGCATTCTACAAAGGGTGCAAACACATACCATGATGCTTCATTTGCTGCTGCATTCTCCACTACTTCATTTGCTGCTGCATTCTCCACTGCATCTTCAGTCTCCATTGCTGCTGCATTCTCCTCAGCATTGGCTGCTGTCCATCTTTCCTCCTCTCCAAATGATGCATCCACTGCATTGGTACAATGCCTAGCAATATGCCCCAGAACTCCACATTTTTTGCAAGCACGCTTCTTTGGTAGAAGACCCTCCTCACCTGCTCTAATCATCTGGTTCCTTGGTCTTCCTGGTGGTCTATTAATGACAGGAGCGTGGAGTTTGAACCCTGGATCTACTATGTTCCATTGATCTTTCCCCAATAGTGTAGGCACATTGTCAGCATAAGCAGCCATAAATTTGGCAACAGAGAAATACTCAGAGCAATATTGATCAACTTCACCATCTGCACCCCAATAACGGTCATCAGATGTAGGGCATGTATGCATGGCTTCCCACAGATCTGCCATTGCCTACAAGTACATTCTCTAGTACTTAGGTTCACAGGATACCTCCATACCCTATTTTTAGTGTCAGTATAGGTAACCTCTCCCTCATATGTACCAGATCGAATACATTTCATCTTCAGTCCTCTTGCCTTCAAGTGCAATGCCTTAATCAGTGATGGGAGCATTTGATGACCAACATATTGTGTTTCTGCAATTCTTTTGCGAAGAGCCATCTTTATCATGATCATTTGCCTCATCTTGTCAAATGCTTGCCACAACAAGAGCCCTTTCACTGACTTGAACTTTGAATTGAAGCATTCTGCAAGGTTACTGGTCACATAATCTACTTTGCAGATTTCGTTGAATTTGCTTCTTGACCACACCTTGGCATGATGTGCATCCATGTACTCCTCCACAAGAGGATTTTGAGCATACAACACCCTCAAATGGTGCTCATGCTTCCTTTTGCTGCAGGTGTATGATGCTGGCCATAAGTTCTCATCATAAACTTTACCTTTGAACTTCCTTTTGAAATTATGCGCTAGGTGTCGCATACATTCCCTATGCTCAACTCCAGGGAATACAATTTCCACTGCACTCTCTAAACCTTTGCAAGCATTTGTGTGTATAGCTAAACCTGGGGGTGTGCCTATAATGTTGCGCAACTGCTGCAGAAACCAGACCCAACTTTCCTCAGACTCTGCCTCCACCACACCAAATGCAACTGGGAATAGCCAGTTGTGTCCATCAACTGCAGAAGCTGCTACTAGCTGTCCTCTCCATCTTCCAGTCAAATGTGTAGCATCTACAACCAAATAGGGCCTGCAACCATCTAGAAACCCTTGCCAGCAAGCCTTGAAACAAACAAAAGCCCTTCTAAAGCACTCCTTCTGAAATGACTTCCCTTTTATTTTGAATGGAACTGTATGCTTGTCAATCTCTACAACACTCCCTGGACTTGCCATCTCCACTTCAGCTTTGAAAGTGTAAAGCAGCTGAAAACTGTCATTCCATTGACCATTAATTCTGTCAAGAGCCTTTTCCCTAGCATTGAAAATTCTCATGTAAGGAATTTCTATCTTGTACTTCTCAAAAAGCTTCCCATGGAGTGATGTTGGACCAAGTCCAGGTTCTTCTCTCAGCCAATCCAATATAGCATCTGCCACCGACCTAGTTTTTGCTAGCTTGGTTTTGGCCTTCCCCCTCCCCCTCCAGGTGGACAGGTGTGCTTGTGTGGGTTTTTCTTTATCTGAAACAAAATAAAAGGGTAAAGAACAGTTAAGAAACCTTACTCAATGATCTGAAACTAAATTACTAACTGAACTTGGATTACCTGAATATATTTGCTCTTTCTCATACGAGATGGATGGAACTTCCACCTACACCTAGGATATGGACAAAAAACTGTGAACCTTGCTGGCTCACTCCTTTTAATCTTATAGGTGTTTTCAGATATAATGCACCATGTTGTCACTGCATTCCGACAGTCCACCATTGATTGGAAAATGGTACCTACACTAAGCTTAGGTTTTTCCCTATTCCACTCAATTGTTGGCATGTCATCACCATCGTATTCATCCTCGATTAAGCTGTCCATGTTCTCCACCTTCTCTTCATCGTCAGTGTCATCAAACCTAGCTTGGCTAATGGGCTCCTCCACATCCACTGCTTTCTGACTGCCTACATCGACTAGTTCAGTAAACATCATCTCGTCTTCATCATCATTTATAGGCACTGCCTCGTCAGGTTCTGCATCTTCTTCTACACCAACTTCAGAAGGTACACGAGAAGCAGCAGCTGAATCGGAACCAGAATTGGCAGCAGGCATGTTGTCGCTCCATGAACCACTTGCTTTACTTGGTGTCGACCTACAAGGAGTGTCGGGGTGCTGGCTATTAGCACATACAGATGATGTCTGAACTCCCTTCCCCTTTGCCCGTTCTGCGCATGGCTGAAGCACATTGATTTGGAGTTTACCAAATCGGCAACCAGCAATCCCAGCAAAAAGGAACGACATATGATCATCGCAAGTTAGTGGGAGAAATCTTTGCTCGTCACTGCTGAAGTAATTCAGTTCAACAGCATCGGCATCACTCCAGGGATAGGTGTTTCGAAGCTCAGCTCGCAAATCTTTGAAAGATATGCTGGTTTCTACCACTTTGGGATAGAAAAATGATGAAATCAAATGCGGTTTAGTACCACGCAGCACACCAGTTTCCATTCTAATCGCCAGCCGGAAAGCCAGCGCGGGATCAATCCTATTTTGTTGGGGGAAGGAAACAAAGGCTTCAGTTAGCCGGGTAAAATCGAGCACAAATCCGAAAGATTCAAGCAAACAGAAGTCAAATACGGCCTACAATACGACTTAGAACGTCAATCCGAGAGGAAACAATGCTTACCCAGGTTTAATCCATGAATTATCTGCCGCGGATTCGACCCAATCCTCTCCACAGTCGACTGCATTCCGGGCGTCCTCACTCAACATAGCTATGTAATCCCAGATGGGGAGATGGGCTATATCTGGCGGAGACGCGGCGTCGCCGATGAACGGAATAGGGCATGGGGTGGAGGAAACAACTGCGGTGGACGCGGCACGACGCCGGCGGAGGGGGCGGGGCGGCGCGTTGTAGTGCGGCATGTCTAGATCTGTTTCAGATTCAGACAAGCTGCCCAATACATGTCTCCTTGCGGTCCCACCCGTCAGCAAGCAACAGTCAGACGAAGACTCGGACCCACTCGTCAGCAATCAACGGTCAATGGACGGTCAAGACGGCAAACGCCCGCTATGAGCATTTGTGAGAGTTTGAGCTAAGGAAGAGGGGAAAAGTGAGCAAACGTTTGGAGCGTGGGGAAAAGTGAGCACAACTAAGGAACCAGGGGCACTAATTTAAATATCCCTTTTAATATCAATCTTTATCAGTTTCCTCACTTGATGCTGGTTCATGAATATCTCATTGCCCCATACAAAGAAATGGTCGAAGTGTGGATCTTTGCCAATGACATATGTACCCAAAAGCACTAAGTTAATATTAGAAGCTAAACAACAATTGCAAAATGATGTAGTACAACACTCCCTCCATCCCATTATATCCAGACATTGATACGTCTCCATAGTATCTATAATTTTTGATTGTTCCATGCCAATATTATGCAACTTTCATATACTTTTGGCAACTTTTTATACTATTTTTGGGACTAACATATTGATCCAGTGCCCAGTGCCACTTCCTGTTTGTTGCATGTTTTTTGTTTCACAGAAAATCCATATCAAATGGAGTCCAAACGGGATAAAAACTGACGGAGATATTTTTGGAATATATGTGATTTTTGGGAAGAAGAATCAACGTGAGACGATGCCCGAGGGGGCCACGAGGTAGGGGGTGTGCCCCAGGGGGTCAGGCGCGCCCTGGGCCCTCGTGGCCACCCCGTAAGGTGGTTGGTGCCCTTTCTTTCGCCGAAATAAAGCTAATATCTGGATAAAAATCGTGTTCAAAATTCAGCCCAATAGGAGTTACTGATCTCCGGGAATTTAAGAAACGGTGAAAGGGAAGAATCTAAAACGCAGAAATAGAGAGAGACAGAGAGACAAATCCAATCTCGGAGGGACTCTCGCCCCTCCCATGCCATGAAGGCCATGGACCAGAGGGGAAACCCTTCTCCCATCTAGGGAGAAGGTCAAGGAAGAAGAATAAGAAGGGGGCTCTCTCCCCCTCTCTTCTGATGGCGCCGGAACGCCGCCGGGGCCATCATCATCGCTGCAATCTACACCAACAACTTCACCGCCATCATCACCAACTCTTCCCCCCTCTATGCAGCGGTGTAACCCCTCTTTTACCTGCTGTAATCTCTACTTAAGCATGGTGCTCAACGCTATATATTATTTCCCAATGATGTATGGCTATCCTATGATGTTTGAGTAGATCCGTTTTGTCCTATGGGTTAATTGATGATCGTGATTGGTTTGAGTTGCATGTTTTATTATTGGTGCTATCCTATGGTGCTCTCCGTGTCACGCAAGCGTGAGGGATCCCCGCTGTATGGTTTGCAATATGTTCATGATTTGCTTATGGTGGGTGGCGTGAGTGATAGAAACACAGACCCGAGTAAGTAGGTTGTTTGCGTATGGGAATAAAGAGGACGTGATGCCTTATTTGGGTTTTACGTTAATGATCTTTAGTAGTTGCGGAAGCTTGCTAGAGTTCCAATCATAAGGGCATATGATCCAAGAAGAGAAAGTATGTAAGCTTACGCCTCTCCCTCAAATAAAATTGCAATAGTGATTACCGGTCTGGTTATCGATTGCCTAGGGACAAATAACCTTCTCGTGACAAAAAGCTCTCTACTAAAACTAACTTAGTTGTGTCTTTATCTAAACAGCCCCTAGCTTTTATTACATGCTCTTTATTATCTTGCAAACCTATCTTATCACACCTACAAAGTACTTCTAGTTTCATACTTGTTCTAGGTAAAGCGAACGCTAAGCATGCTTGAGTTGTATCGGTGGTCGATAGAACTTGAGGGAATAGTTGTTTTACCTTTAGCTCCTCATTTGGTTCGACACTATTAATTATCGAAAGAGGCTAGAATTGATCCCCTATACTTATGGGTTATCAAGACCTTTTTCTGGCGCCGTTGCCGGGGAGTTATAGCGTGGGGTGAATATTCTCGTGTGTGCTTGTTTGCTTTATCACTAAGTAGTTTTTATTTTGTGCTCTTGTTTTCTATCTTTGGTTATGGGTAGGAAATGCAAAATACCAAAAAATCTATCACACCACTGAAGCTTTTTACTTGGATCATCTTCACTCCCCATGTGCTCGGGCTGAAACCCCAACTAGCTTAGTTGAGGCAAATCTTTAGATGAGCATGCTTGTTATGTGCGACACCGCATATCTGAAAAAGGGAAACTTTTACTGGATCAAATTCATCATTTTCAATGCTATGCTGGGAATTTATGTGAAATATATGATGTTACTTGTTGTTCTCAAAACCCTAAGAAACACCTTCCCTACCAATGTGAGTTTAGTGATAATGGAATCGTATCTTCGTATGCTAAGGGTGTTTATAATTACTATGATGTTCTACAAATTGAAGAATTTGTTGCTTTTAAGGGTGCTTATGAAATTGCTTCTTTGATAGAAAAGTATGATGCTACTCTTTACAAATCTAAAATTTTTGCCATACTTAAATATTGTTATGATAATTATGCTTCTAATGCCTATGTTAAACCATATATTGAGGACTCCTCCGCTGTCCAAGTAGAGACTAATATTTTGCAGGAGTCTATGGAAGAAGGAATTGATGAAACTTTAGGCTCATTGGATGAAAAAGATGATGAGGAGAGCGAAGAACAAAAGGAGGAAGAGCAGATTAGCTACCCATGACCACCTTCTAATGAGAGTAACTCTTCAACTCATACATTGTTTAATTTCCCTTCGTGCTTACCAAAGGATGATTGTTTTTGATCCCGTTGGTTCTTTTGAAATATCCCTTTTTGATGATGCTTGCTATGCTTGTGGCCAAGATGCCAATATGAATTATGCTTATGGAGATGAACTTGCTATAGTTGCTTATATTAAACTTGAAATTGTTTCTATTGCACCCACACATGATAGTCCTATTGTATTTTTGAATTTTCCAAACTACACTATATCGGAGAAGTTTGCCCTTATTAAGGATTATATTGATGGGTTGCGTTTTACTACTACACATGATGATTTTGATAGATATAATATGCATGTTCGTGCTGCTCCTACTTGCAATTATTATGAGAGAGGAACTACATCTCCGCCTCTCCATGTTTCCAATATGATAAAATTGCAAGAAACTGTTTATACTATGTATTGGCCTTTACTATGTGTGCATGAATTGTTCTTTTATGACATGCCGATGCATAGGAAGAGAGTTAGAATTTTTTGTTGCATGGTATATGTTACTTTGTGCTCACTACTAAATCACAAATCATTGTTAATTAAAATTGGCTTTGATATACCTTGGGATCCGGGTGAATCCAGTATTGGAAGAGGGGAACCCAAAACTTTTCAAAAAGGAAATTGAAAGTGAGAGAGACAAGCATTGTTGAAGTGGGGGAGCTCCTTGAAATTTGTTCATGCTCACGGAAACTTTGTGAATCTTGATTACAGAAAATTTTCAACAAAAATAATTACCCCCTTGTACAATTCCATTGTATTATAAAAATAACGTGCCGAGATTTGCCTTTAGGATGTTTACATTGCTTGTTGGTTTGTGCGGTGCAGAACAAAAACTTTGGCTGTACTGCGCGATTTTACATTTTTTACTGGAATGTCAAACGGTTCTGAAACATTTTGCACTGTCTTCCTATACAAATTGTTTATTTTTTATAAGTTTTTCCGAATTTTTGGAGTAGCATAAGTATGGTGAATGTTCAGATTACTACAGACTGTCCTGTTTAAGACAGATTCTGTTTTTGATGCATAGTTTGCTTGTTTTGATGAAACTATTGATTTCTATCAGTGGATTAAGCCATGGAGAAGTTATATTACAGTAGCTACAATCCAAAAATAAAATATGAATTGGTTTGCAACAGTACTTAGAGTAGTGATTTGCTTTATTATACTAACGGATCTTACCGAACTTTCCGTTATGTTTTGTGTGATTGAAGTTTTCAAGTTTTTGGGAATGATCACGATCATGAAGGAATAAGGAGTGGCAAGAGCCTAAGATTGGGGATGCCCGAGGCACCCCAAGGAAATATTCAAGGACTCCCAAGCAACCAAGCTTGGGGATGCCCCGGAAGGCATCCCCTCTTTCTTCTAACTATCATTGGTAATTTCACTTGGAGCTATATTTTTATTCGTCACATGATATGCGTAAATCTTGGAGCGTCTTTTGCATTTAGTTTTCACTTTTCTTTGATGCACCATGCTGGTATGAGATAGTCCTTGGTTGATTTATATAATGCTCATTGCGCTTCACTTATATCTTTTGAGTATGGCTTTATAGAATGCTTCATGTGCTTCACTTATATCTTTTGAGGTTTGGATTGCCTGTTTCTCTTCACATAGAAAACCGCCATTTGTAGAATGCTCTTCTGCTTCACTTATATTTGTTAGAGCATGGGCATATCTTTTGTAGAAAGGATTAAACTCTCTTGCTTCAGTTATATCTATTTAGAGAGATGACAGGAACTGGTCATTCACATGGTTAGTCATAAAATCCTACATGAAACTTGTAGATCACTCAATATGATATGTTTGATTCCTTGCAATAGTTTTGCGATATAAAGATGGTGATCTTAGAGTCTTGCTAGTGGGTAGTTGTGGATTGTAGAAATACTTGTGTTGAAGTTTGTGATTCCCGTAGAATGCACGTATGGTGAACCGTTATGCAACAAAGTTGGAGCATGAGGTATTTATTGATTGTCTTCCTTATGAGTGGCGGTCGGGGAAGAGCGATGGTCTTTTCCTACCAATCTATCCCCCTAGGAGCATGCGCGTAGTACTTTGTTTCGATGACTAATAGATTTTTGCAATAAGTATGTGAGTTCTTTATGACTAATTTGAGTCCATGGAGTATACGCACTCTCACCCTTCCATCATTGCTAGCCTCCTCGGTACCATGCATTGCCCTTTCTCACCTTGAGAGTTGGTGCAAACTTCGCCGGTGCATCCAAACCCTATGATATGATATGCTCTGTCACACATAAGCCTCCTTATATGTTCCTCAAAACAGCCACCATACCTACCTATTATGGCATTTCCATAGCCATTCCGAAATATATTGCCATGCAACTTCCATCATCATCATATACATGACTTGAGTATTTATTGTCATATTTCTTTGCAAAATCGTAAGATAGCTAGCATGATGTTTTCATGGCTTGTCCATTTTTTGATGTCATTGCTACGCTAGATCATTGCACATCCCAGTACACCGCCAAAGGCATTCATATAGAGTCATATCTTTGTTCTAGTATCGAGTTGTAATATTGAGTAGTAAGTAAATAAAAGTGTGATGATCATCATTATTAGAACATTGTCCCATGATCAAAATAATAGTGGCCAAATAAGCCCCCCCCCAAAAGATAGAGGCCAAATAAGCCTAAAAAGGAAAAAAAAGAAAAAAAAGAGAAGGGACAATGTTACTATCCTTTTACCACACTTGTGCTTCAGAGTAGCACCATGTTCTTCATATAGAGAGTCTCTTGATTTATCACTTTCATATACTAGTGGGAGTTTTCATTATAGAACTTGGCTTGTATATTCCAACGACGGGCTTCCTCAAATGCCCTAGGTCTTCATGAGCAAGAAAGTTGGATGCACACCCACTTAGTTTCAATATGAGCTTTCATACACTTATAGCTCTTAGTGCATCCGTTGCATGGTAATCCCTACTCCTCGCATTGACATCAATTGATGGGCATCTACATATCCCGTTCATTAGCCGCGTCGATGTGAGACTTTCTCCTTTTTTTGTCTTCTCCACACAACCTCCATCATCATATTCTATTCCTCCTATAGTGCTATATCCATGGCTCACGCTCATGTATTGCGTGAAAGTTGAAAAGGTTTGAGAACATCAAAAGTATGAAAAAATTGCTTGGCTTGTCATCGGGGATGTGCATGATTTGAATATTTTGTGTGGTGAAGATGGAGCATAGCCAGACCATATGATTTTGTAGGGATAACTTTCTTTGGCCATGTTATTTTGAAAAGACATGATTGCTTTATTAGTATGCTTGAAGTATTGTTGTCTTAATGTCAAATGATAGATTATTGCTTTCAACCACTCGTGTCTTAATATTCATGCCATGATTAGATTACATGATCAAGATTATGCTAGGTAGAATTCCACATCAAAAATTATCTTTTTATCATTTAGCTACTCGAGGACGAGCAGGAATTAAGCTTCGGGATGCTGATACATCTCCGTCGTATCTATAATTTTTGATTGTTCCATGCCAGTATTATGCCACTTTCATATACTTTTGGCAACTTTTTATACTATTTTTGCGACTGACATATTGATCCAGTGCCCAGTGCCATTTCCTGTTTGTTGCATGTTTTTTGTTTCGCAGAAAATCCATATCAAATGGAGTCCAAATGGGATAAAAACTGACGGAGATTTTTTGGAATATATGTGATTTTTTGGAAGAATAATCAATGCGAGACAATGCCCAAGGGGGCCACGAGGCAGGGGAGCGCGCCCCAGGGGGTCAGTCGCACCCTGGGCCCTCGTGGCCACCCCGTACGGAGGTTGGTGCGCTTCTTTTGCCGCAAGAAAGCTAATATCCGGATAAAAATCGTATCCAGAATTCAGCCCAATCGGAGTTACGGATCTCTGGGAATTTAAGAAATGGTGAAAGGTAAGAATCTAAAATGATGAAACAGAGAGACAGAGAGACATATCCAATCTCAGAGGGGCTCTCGCCCCTCCCATGCCACGAAGGCCATGGAACAGAGGGGAAACCCTTCTCCCAGCTAGGGAGAAGGTCAAGGAAGAATAATAATAAGGGGGGCTCTCTCCCCCTCTCTTCCGGTGGCGCCGGAACACCGTCGGGGACATCACAATCACCACACTCTACAGCAACAACTTCACCGCCATCATCACCAACTCTTCCCCCCTCTATGCAGCGGTGTAACCCCTCTTTTACCCGCTGTGATCTCTACTTAAACATGGTGCTCAACGCTATATATTATTTCCCAATGATGTATGGCTATCCTATGATGGTTGAGTAGATCCGTTTTGTCCTATGGGTTAATTGATGATCATGATTGGTTTGAGTTGCGTGTTTTATTATTGGTGCTGTCCTATGGTGCTCTCCGTGTCATGCAAGCGTGAGGGATCCCCGCTGTATGGTTTGCAATATGTTCATGATTTGCTTATGGTGGGTGGCGTGAGTGATAGAAACACAGACCCGAGTAAGTAGGTTGTTTGCGTATGGGAATAAAGAGGACGTGATGCCTTATTTGGGTTTTACGTTAATGATCTTTAGTAGTTGCGGATGCTTGCTAGAGTTCCAATCATAAGTGCATATGATCCAAGAAGAGAAAGTATGTAAGCTTACGCCTCTCCCTCAAATAAAATTGCAATAGTGATTACCGGTCTAGTTATCGATTGCCTAGGGACAAATAACCTTCTCGGGACAAAAAGCTCTCTACGAAAACTAACTTAGTTGTGTCTTTATCTAAACAGCCCCTAGCTTTTATTACGCGCTCTTTATTATCTTTCAAACCTATCCTATCACACCTACAAAGTACTTCTAGTTTCATACTTGTTCTAGGTAAAGCGAACGTTAAGCGTGCGTAGAGTTGTATCGGTGGTCCACAGAACTTGAGGGAATATTTGTTTTACATTTAGCTCCTCTTTGGGTTCGACACTCTTACTTATGGGAAGAGGATAGAATTGATCCCCTATACTTGTGGGTTATCAAGACCTTTTTCTGGCACCGTTGCCGGGGAGTTATAGCGTGGGGTGAATATTCTCGTGTGTGCTTGTTTGCTTTATCACTAAGTAGTTTTTATTTTGTGCTCTTGTTTTATATCTTTAGTTATGCGTAGGAAATGCAAAATACCAAAAAAATTAGTGGTACCTACTGAACCAATGGTTGAAGAACCACTCAAAATCTATCACACCACTGAAGCTTTTACTTGGATCATCTTCAATCCCTATGTGCTCGGGCTGAAACCCGAACTAGCTTAGTTGAGGGCAAATATTTAGATGAGCATGCTTGTTATGTGCGACACCGCATATCTGAAAAAGGGAAACTGGATCAAATTCATCGTTTTCAATGCTATGCTTGGAATTTATGTGAAATATATGATGTTACTTGTTGTTCTGAAAACCCTAAGAAACACCTTCCCTACCGATGTGAGTTTAGTGATAATGGAATCGTATCTTCGTATGCTAAGGGTGTTTATATTTACTATGATGTTCTAAAAATTGAAGAATTTGTTGCTTTTAAGGGTGTTTATGAAATTGCTTCTTTGATTGAAAAGTATGATGCCACGCTTTACAAATCTGAAAATTTTGCCATACTTAAATATTGTTATGATAATTATGCTTCGAATGCCTATGTTAAACCATATATTGAGGACTCCTCCGTTGTCCAAGAAGAGACTAATATTTAGCAGGAGTCTATGGAATAAGGAATTGATGAAACTTTCGGCTCATTGGATGAAAAAGATGATGAGGAGAGCGAAGAACAAAAGGAGGAAGAGCGGATTAGCTACCCGTGCCCACCTTCTAATGAGAGTAACTCTTCAACTCATACATTGTTTAATTTCCCTTCGTGCTTACAAAAGGATGATTGTTTTGATCCCATTGGTTCTTTTGAAATATCCCTTTTTGATGATGCTTTCTATGCTTGTGGCCAAGATGCCAATATGAATTATGCTTATGGAGATGAACTTGCTATAGTTCCTTATATTAAACATGAAATTGTTGCTATTGCACCCACACACGATAGTCCTATTATCTTTTTGAATTCTCCAAAGTACACTATATCGGAGAAGTTTGCCCTTATTAAGGATTATATTGATGGGTTGTGTTTTACTACTACACATGATGATTTTGATAGATATAATATGCATGTGCTTTCTGCTCCTACTTGCAATTATTATGAGAGAGGAACTACATCTCCGCCTCTCCATGTTTCCAATATGATAAAATTGCAAGAAACTGTTTATACTATGCATTGGCCTTTACTATGTGTGCATGAATTGTTCTTTTATGACATGCCGATAGATAGGAAGAGAGTTAGGCTTCGTTGTTGCATGATATATGTTACTTTGTTCTCACTACTAAATCACAAATCATTGTTAATTAAAATTGGCTTTGATATACATTGGGTTCCGGGTGGATCCATTACTTGAGCACTATATGCCTAGCTTAATGGCTTTAAAGAAATCGCTGCCAGGGAGACAACCCGGAAGTTTTAGAGAGTCATTTACTTCTATTGAGTTCTTTTATATAGTTTAAAAACAAAAATAAAATAAAGAGGGTAACCCTAAACTTTTCAAAAAGGAAATTGAAAGTGAGAGAGACAAGCATTGTTGAAGTGGGGGAGCTCCTTGAACTTTGTTCATGCTCACGGAAACTTTGTGAATCTTGATTATAGAAACTTTTCAACAAAAATAATTACCCTCTTGTACAATTCCATTGTATTATAAAAATAATGTGCCAAGATTTGCCTTTAGGATGTTTACATTGCTTGTTGGTTTGTGCGGTGCAGAACAGCAACGTTGGCTGTAGTGCACGATATTACATTTTTTACTGGAATGTCAAACGGGTCTGATACATTTTGCACTGTCTTCCTATAAAAATTGTTTATTTTTCCTAAGTTTTTCTGAATTTTTGGAGTGCCATAAGTATGGTGAATATTCAGATTACTATAGACTGTCCTGTTTAAGACAGATTCTGTTTTTGATGCATAGTTTGCTTGTTTTGATGAAACTATCGATTTCTATTAGTGGATTAAGCCATGGAAAAGTTATATTACAGTAGCTACAATGCAAAAATAAAATATGAATTGGTTTTCAAGAGTACTTAGAGTAGTGATTTGCTTTATTATACTAACGGATCTTACCGAACTTTCCGTTATGTTTTGTGCGATTGAAGTTTTCATGTTTTGGGAGAGATCACGATGGATGAAGGAATAAGGAGTGGAAAGATGTAACACCCTGAGACCGTTGAGCTAGGTGTCTTCCAGTTATTCGCTGTTGTTGCCTTGTCATTTGATTGCGTGTCATGCATTTCATAAAGGCCTTGTGTGTGTTGCAGCCCAACACCCCTCCTAAGTGGCCCAAAACCCATCCAAACGACCTCCATCCTCTCGGTCGTTCAATCACGATCGCGTGGCTGAAAACCGCACCTCATTTGGACTCTCGTAGCTCCCTCTACCTATATATATGTGGCCCTCTCCGAAATTCGTGGATGAACCCTAGCATTTTCCCTCTCCGCCGCCGGACACATCTCCCTCCTCCATCGGACATCTCCGCCGCCTCCCGCGCCCACTCAGAAGCAGCCACGTGTCCCGCCGGAGACCTGCAGCCGCCGTGGCCCGCGGAGCCCGTCGCGGGCCCGCGCGGGCCCAGATCCCGCCGCCGCCTGGCCCGTGGAGCGTTCACTGATCCGCCCGCCGCCCGGCGCGCCTCGCTGCGCCGCCCGGCTCCCTGCCGCCGATCCTCGCCGCGCAACCGCCGCCGCTTCGTCCTCCCACCGGCCGGCGACTTCGCCGGAGACCTCGCCCTCACCGAACCCCGCACGTCGGCGCCGCCCTGCGCCGCCCGGGCATCCCTCGCCGGAGCCGGATCCACCACGGGTGGATGAGAGCCACCACCTCGGCCATCCAAACACCTTTCCGTTCCCCCGGATCTCCTCGTCCCGATCTGTCCCGTCCAGTTTCCGGAGGATAATTTTCCACCAAGTCCTAGATCTGTGTTATTTTTATGCCTCCTTCATCATGCCATAACTTCGTGCTCGGTGCTCTGTTTTGCATGCATGATATATTGAAATGTTCATCTAATTGTCCTATTCATTTCATTTCATTGCACCATGCTTGTTTGAGTCCATCTCCATGCCCTAATTGCTGTTGCAAGAGTGCTATAAAATATTAGGTGCTAATTCTTATCAGTTTATGAGCATTTGTCATTTTTCCATGATTATTGTGTGCCTCCTATGAGCTTGAGCTCTACATGTGTTCTGTCATATGCCATGCCATCTTTACAGGGGTGTATGCCATGTATTTTTGTGATCAATGTGGTGACTATCACAAGCATGAAAAGTAGCTCTCGTGATGTTGCTGATTTCAGGGACTTAGAATTCTTCTAAGTCATTTCCCTGATGTTATTTTTATGCCATGTATTCATGTATTCATGTTGCTACAGAGTGATCCATGCCTCTTTTGAGCATGTTCAGTAATGCTAATTTTGAGTTATTGTTATGTTCTATCCATACATGTCTTTGTTTGCAATTATGGAGTACCCTAGCATGACTCAATCTTGCTCTACGTTTGCTATAAAATGTTCCTGGCAAATTGTTTACGTGTTAATCAATTTTGCCAAGGTTGTTGTAGTTGATCCATGCATGCTATGAGATTGTTCTTGCCATGGATAGCTTCTTGATCATGTCTTCTTGCTGGTAGTATGATTAGTTTGTCATGCCATGCCTTGTGTCGAGTGCATCGAGCTCGCAAAGAGGCTTTCGTAATTCTGTTTATGCCATGTCCAGTTTTCTGCTAAGTCTGAATCTGTTAACGAAACTTGCTATGTTTACATGGGTGCCATCATATCTTCTGATCCTTTTTGGCTTATGGTCAGTAAGAGACTTTTGTTATATGCTTTGTGTAGATTCATGCCATGCTTTGATTTGCCATGATATGTTCTTGTAGCTTGTTGTTATCTTGCTCTAAACATTGCTTCCTGATGTTAATTCCTGACATGTTATTTTCACTAAGTGTGTGATGTTGATATCTTTTGCACTTTTGCCATGCTTGGTTGAACCTGGTCTTGTGTGATTTAGCTGTAGCTCAGTGTTCATCTTTTGTCAAGGATCTTGAGTACTTCACTGCCATGTGATATGTTGCTATGTTGGAGTGCAGTAGCTTAGCTTCTTGTTGCATTCTAGATGGCATCGTGCTGTTAATCGCATAGTCGTGCCAATATTGTTTTGCTTGCCATTTGCAAACCGTGCATCCGATTCCGGTGATCTTTATATCGATTTCAACCGAAATCAACTCATATTTCCAGCGGCGCACTTGGTTTGCCAAGTTGATGCCTTGATCAATCTTTTCCTTCCGAAGCTCGCATATGCATTGCATATAACATCCTGCATACCATGCCATGTTTTGCATACCATGCATTGCACCGTGGTTGATTCTGTTTTCCCTTGCTTGTGTTCTTGCCTTGGGTAGAGCCGGGAGACGAGTTCGTGATCGAGGAACCCGTTGAGTATGCTTACGAGGTTCAAGCTTTCGTCTACTCGGAGAACTTTGCAGGCAAGATGACCATACCCTCGAAATCACTTCTATCTTTGCTTGCTAGTTTGCTCGCTCTTTTGCTATGCCGCTATACCTACCACCTGCTATAACATGCCTCCCATATTGCCGTGTCAAGCCTCTAACCCACCTTTCCTAGCAAACTGTGGTTTGGCTATGTTACCGCTTTGCTCAGCCCCTCTTATAGCGTTGCTAGTTGCAGGTGAAGATGATGTTTGTTCCTTGTTGGGACATGTTTATTGTTGGGATATGGGTT
This sequence comes from Triticum urartu, assembly GCF_003073215.2. Taxonomy (NCBI): domain Eukaryota; kingdom Viridiplantae; phylum Streptophyta; class Magnoliopsida; order Poales; family Poaceae; genus Triticum; species Triticum urartu. The sequence continues at coordinate 304,498,560 of NC_053025.1, forward strand.
ATGTTGGGATATCACAATATCTCTTATTTTACTTAATGCATCTATACATTTGGTAAAGGGTGGAAGGCTCGGCCTTATGCCTGGTGTTTTGTTCCACTCTTCCCGCCCTAGTTTCCGTCATACCGGTGTTATGTTCCTTGATTTTGCGTTCCTTACGCGGTTGGGTTATAATGGGAACCCCTTGACAGTTTGCCTTGAATAAAACTCCTCCAGCAAGGCCCAACCTTGGTTTTACCATTTGCCACCTAGCCTTTTTCCCTTGGGTTCTGCAGACTCAAGTGTCATCTTTATTTTAACCCCCCCGGGCCAGTGCTTGTCTAAGTGTTGGTCCGAACCTGTCAGCAGTCGGTGGCCACCAGGGGCAACTCTGGGCTGGCCTACCGGAATCTTGGACAATCCGGTGTTGCCCTGAGAACGAGATATGTGCAGCTCCTATCAGTATGTCAGCGCATCGGGCGGCTTTGCTGGTCTTGTTTTACCATTGCCAAAATGTCTTGTAACCGGGATTCCGAGTCTGATCGGGTCTTCCTGGGAGAAGGAATATCCTTCGTTGACCGTGAGAGCTTGTGATGGTCTAAGTTGGGACACCCCTGCAGGGTTTTGAACTTTGGAAAGTCGTGCCCGCAGTTATGGGCAGATGGGAATTTGTTAATGTCCGGTTGTAGAGAACTTGACACTTAACTTAATTAAAATGCATCAACCACGTGTGTAGCCATGATGATCTCTTTCCGGCGGAGTCCGGGAAGTGAACACGGTGTTGGAGTTATGCTTCAACGTAAGTAGTTTCAGGATCACTTCTAGTTCACGACCATGCTTTGCTTCTGTTCTCGCTCTCTTTTGCGTAAGTTAGCCACCATATATGCTAGTGCTTGCTGCAGCTCTACCTCACTACCCTTTTCCTACCCATAAGCTTAAATAGTCTTGATCTCATGGGTGTGAGATTGCTGAGTCCCCGTGACTCACAGATTATTTCCAAATAGTTGCAGGTGCCGTTGATACCGTGCAGGTGATGCAACCGAGCTCAAGGAGGAGCTCGATGAAGATCATGTTCGTTGTGTTGTTTCGTTGCCAGTTGATCAGTAGTGGAGCCTAGTCGGGGCGATTGGGGATCTAGCATTAGGGGTGGTTTTGTTTTATTTTGGTTCCGTAGTCGGACCTCGATTGTATTCTGGATGATGTAATGTTATATTTATGTATTGTGTGATGTGGCGATTGTAAGCCAACTCTTTATCCCTTTTCTTATTCAGTACATGGGATGTGTAAACATTACCCCTCTTGCGACATGCCTACAATGCGGTTATGCCTCTAAGTCGTGCTCCGACACGTGGGAGATATAGCTGCATCGTGGGTGTTACAAAAGAGCCCAAGATTGGGGATGCCCGAGGCACCCCAAGGAAATATTCAAGGACTCCCATGAAACCAAGCTTGGGGATGCCCCGGAAGGCATCCCCTCTTTCTTTTAACGATCATCGGTAATTTCACTTGGAGCTATATTTTTATTCATCACATGATATGCGTAAATCTTGGGGTGTCTTTTGCATTTAGTTTTCACTTTTCTTTGATGTACTATGCTGGTATGAGATAGTCCTTGGTTTATTTATAGAATGCTCATTGCATTTCACTTATATCTTTTGAGTATGGCTTTATAGAATGCTTCACGTGCTTCACTTATATCTTTTGAGGTTTGGATTGCCTGTTTCTCTTCACATAGAAAACCGCCATTTGTAGAATGCTCTTTTGCTTCACTTATATTTGTTAGAGCATGGGCATATCTTTTGTATAAAGGATTAAACTCTCTTGCTTCAGTTATATCTATTTAGAGAGATGACATGAACTGGTCATTCACATGGTTAGTCATAAAATCCTACATAAAACTTGTAGATCACTGAATATGATATCTTTGATTCCTTGCAATAGTTTTGCGATATAAAGATGGTGATCTTAGAGTCATGCTAGTGGGTAGTTGTGGATTGTAGAAATAGTTGTGTTGAAGTTTGTGATTCCCGTAGCATGCATGTATGGTGAACCGTGATGTAACGAAGTTGGAGCATGAGGTATTTATTGATTGTATTCCTTATGAATGGCGGTCGGGGACGAGAGATGGTCTTTTCCTACCAATCTATCCCCCTAGGTGCATGCGCGTAGTACTTTGTTTCGATGACTAATTGATTTTTGCAATAAGTATGTGAGTTATTTATGACTAATGTTGAGTCCATGGATTATACGCACTCTCACACTTCCATCATTGCTATCCTCCTCGGTGCCATGCATTGCCCTTTCTCACCTTGAGAGTTGGTGCAAACTTCACCGGTGCATCAAAACCCTGTGATATGATACGCTCTGTCAGACATAAGCCTCCTTATATCTTCCTCAAAACAACCACCATACCTACCCATTATGGCATTTCCATAGCCATTCCGAGATATATTGCCATGCAACTTCCATCATCATCATATACATGTCTAGAGTATTTATTGTCATATTTCTTTGCATAATCGTAAGATAGCTAGCATGATGTTTTCATGGCTTGTCCGTTTTTTGATGTCATTACTACGCTTGATCATTGCACTTCCCGGTACACTACCGAAGGCATTCATATAGAGTCATATCTTTGTTCTAGTATCGAGTTGTAATATTGAGTAGTAAGTAAATAAAAGTGTGATGATCATCATTATTAGAACATTGTCCCATGATCAAAATAATAGTGGCCAAAGAAGCCCCCCCCCCCCAAAATATAGAGGCCAAATAAGCCTACAAAAAAAGAAAAAAAAAGAAAAAAAAGAGAGAAGGGACATTGTTACTATCCTTTTACCACACTTGTGCTTCAGAGTAGCACCATGTTCTTCATATAGAGAGTCTCTTGATTTATCACTTTCATTTACTAGTGGGAATTTTCATTATAGAACTTGGCTTGTATATTCCAACGATGGGCTTCCTCAAATGCCCTAGGTCTTCATGAGCAAGCAAGTTGGATGCACACCCACTTAGTCTTAGTTTGAGCTTTCATACACTTATAGCTCTTAGTGCATCCGTTGCATGGCAATCCCTACTCCTCGCATTGACATCAATTGATGGGCATCTCCATATCCCGTTGATTATCCGCATAGATGTGAGACTTTCTCCCTTATTTGTCTTCTCCACAATACCTCCATCATCATATTCTATTCCTCCTATAGTGCTATATCCATGGCTCACACTTATGTATTGCGTGAAAGTTGAAAATGTTTGAGAACATCAAAAGTATGAAATAATTGCTTGGCTTGTCATCGGGGATGTGCATGATTTGAATATTTTGTGTGGTGAAGATTGAGCATAGGCAGACCATATGACTTTGTAGGGATAACTTTCTTTGGCCATGCTATTTTGAAAAGACATGATTGCTTTATTATTATTCTTGAAGTATTATTGTCTTAATGTCAAATGATAGATTATTGCTTTGAATCACTCGTGTCCTAATATTCATGCCATGATTAGATTACTTGATCAAGATTATGCTAGGTAGCATTCCACATCAAAAATTATCTTTTTATCATTTAGCTACTCGAGGACGGGCAGGAATTAAGCTTGGGGATGCTGATACGTCTCCATCGTATCTATAATTTTTGATTGTTCCATGCCAATATTATGCAACTTTCATATACTTTTGGCAACTTTTTATACTATTTTTGCGACTAATATATTGATCCAGTGCCCAGTGCCCGTTCCTGTTTGTTGCATGTTTTTTGTTTCGTAGAAAATCCATATCAAATGGAGTCCAAATGGGATAAAAACTGACGGATATTTTTTTGGAATATATGTGATTTTGGGGAAGAAGAATCAACGCGAGACGGTGCCCGAGGGGGCCGTGAGGCAGGGGGCGCGCCCCAGGGGGTCAGGTGCGCCCTGGGCCCTCGTGGCCACCCCGGATGGAGGTTGGTGTGCTTATTTTGCCGCAAGAAAGGTAATATCCGGATAAAAATCATATCCAAAATTCAGCCCAATCGGAGTCACGGATATCTGGAAATTTAAGAAACGGTGAAAGGGAAGAATCTAAAATGAAGAAACAGAGAGAGACAGAGAGACACATCCAATCTCGGAGGGGCTGTCGCCCCTCCCATGCCATGAAGGCCATGGACCAGAGGGGAAACCCTTCTCCCATCTAGGGAGAAGGTCAAGGAAGAAGAATAAGAAGGGGGGCTCTCTCCGCCTCTCTTCCGGTGGCGCTGGAATGCCGCCGGGGCCATCGTAATCACCGCAATCTACACCAACAACTTCACCGCCATCATCACCAACTCTTACCCCCCTCCATGTAGTGGTGTAACCCTTCTTTTACCCGCTGTAATCTCTACTTAAACTTGCTGCTCAACGCTATATATTATTTCCCAATGATGTATGGCCATCCTATGATGTTTGAGTGGATCCATTTTGTCCTATGGGTTAATTGATGATCGTGATTGGTTTGAGTTGCATGTTTTATTATTGGTGCTGTCCTATGGTGCTCTCCGTGTCGCGCAAAGTGTGAGGGATCCCCACTGTAGGGTTTGCAATATGTTCATGATTTGCTTATGGTGGGTGGCGTGAGTGATAGAAACACAGACCCGAGTAAGTAGGTTGTTTGCGTATGGGAATAAAGAGGACTTGATGCCTTATAATGCTATGGTTGGGTTTTACCTTAATGATCTTCAGTAGTTGCGGATGCTTGCTAGAGTTCCAATCATAAGTGCATATGATCCAAGAAGAGAAAGTATGTTAGCTTAGGCCTCTCCCTCAAATAAAATTGCAATAGTGATTACCGGTCTAGGTATCGATTGCCTAGGGACAAATAACTTTCTCGTGACAAAAAGCTCTCTACTAAAACTAAATTAGTTGTGTCTTTATCTAAACAGCCCCTAGCTTTTATTATGCGCTCTTTATTATCTTTCAAACCTATCCTATCACAACTACAAAGTACTTCTAGTTTCTTACTTGTTCTAGGTAAAGCGAACGTTAAGCATGCGTAGAGTTGTATCGGTGGTCGATAGAACTTGAGGGAATATTTGTTTTACCTTTAGCTCCTCGTTGGGTTCGACACTCTTACTTACCGAAAGAGGCTAGAATTGATCCCTATACTTGTGGGTTATCAAGACCTTTTTCTGGCTCCGTTGCCGGGGAGGTATAGCATGGGGTGAATATTCTTGTGTGTGCGTGTTTGCTTTATCGCTAAGTAGTTTTTATTTTGCGCTCTTGTTTTCTATCTTTAGTTATGGGTAGAAAACACAAAATACCAAAAAAATTAGTGGTACCTACTGAACCAATGGTTGAAGAACCACTCAAAATCTATCACACCACTGAAGCTTTTTATGTGGATCATCTTCAATCCCTATGTGCACGGGCTGAAACCCCAAATAGCTTAGTTGAGGGCAAATCTTTAGATGAGCATGCTTGTTATGTGCGACACCACATATCTGAAAAGCGAAACTTTTACTGGATCAAATTCATCGTTTTCAATGCTATGCTTGGAATTTATGTGAAATATATGATGTTACTTGTTGTTCTGAAAACCCTAAGAAACACGTTCCCTACCAATGTGAGTTTAGTGATAATGGAATCGTATCTTCGTATTCTGAGGGTGTTTATAATTACTATGATGTTCTACAAATTGAAGATCTTTTAAGGGTGCTTATGAAATTGTTTCTTTGATTGAAAAGTATGATGCTACTCTTTACAAATCTGAAAATTTTGCCATACTTAAATATTGTTATGATAATTATGCTTCTAATGCCTATGTTAAACCATATATTCAGGACTCCTCCACTGTCCAAGAAGAGACTAATGTTTTGCACGAGTCTATGGAAGAAGGAATTGATGAAACTTTGGGCTCATTGGATGAAAAAGATGATGAGGAGAGCGAAGAACAAACGGAGGAAGAGCGGATTAGCTACCCGTGCCCACCTTCTAATGAGAGTAACTCTTCAACTCATACATTGTTTAATTTCCCATCGTGCTTACCAAAGGATGATTGTTATGATCCCGTTAATTCTTTTGAAATATCCCTTTTTGATGATGCTTGCTATGATTGTGGCCAAGATGCCAATATGAATTATGCTTATGGAGATGAACTTGCTATAGTTCCTTATATTAAACATGAAATTTTTGCTATTGCACCCACACATGATAGTCCTATTATCTTTTTGAATTCTCCAAACTACACTATATCAGAGAAGTTTGCCCTTATTAAGGATTATATTGATGGGTTGCATTTTACTACTACACATGATGATTTTGATAGATATAATATGCATGTGCTTGCTGCTCCTACTTGCAATTATTATGAGAGAGGAACTACATCTCTGCCTCTCCATGTTTCCAATATGATAAAATTGCAAGAAATTGTTTATACTATGCATTGGCCTTTACTATGTGTGCATGAATTGTTCTTTTATGACATGCCGATACATAGGAAGAGAGTTAGACTTCATTGTTGCATGATATATGTTACTTTGTTCTCACTACTAAATCACAAATCATTGTTAATTAAAATTGGCTTTAATATACATTGGGTTCCGGGTGGATCCATTACTTGAGCACTATATGCCTAGCTTAATGGCTTTAAAGAAATCGCTGCCAGGGAGACAACCCGGAAGTTTTAGAGAGTCATTTACTTCTATTTAGTTCTTTTATATAGTTCAAAAACAAAAAAAATAAAGAGGGTAACCCTAAACTTTTCAAAAAGGAAATTGAAAGTGAGAGAGACAAGCATTGTTGAAGTGGGGGAGCTCCTTGAACTTTGTTCATGCTCACGGAAAGTTTGTGAATCTTGATTACAGAAACTTTTCAACAAAAATAATTACCCTCTTGTAAAATTCCATTGTATTATAAAAATAATGTGCCAAGATTTGCCTTTAGGATGTTTACATTGCTTGTTGGTTTGTGCGGTGCAGAACAGAAACGTTGGCTGTAGTGCACGATATTACATTTTTTACTGGAATGTCAAACGGGTCTGAAACATTTTGCACTGTATTCCTATAATTTTTTTTATTTTTCCTAAGGTTTTCTGAATTTTTGGAGTACCAGAAGTATGGTGAATATTCAGATTACTATAGACTGTCCTGTTTAAGACAGATTCTGTTTTTGATGCATAGTTTGCTTGTTTTGATGAAACTATCGATTTCTATTAGTGGATTAAGCCATGGAAAAGTTATATTACAGTAGCTACAATGCAAAAATAAAATATTAATTGGTTTGCAAGAGTACTTACAGTAGTGATTTTCTTTATTATACTAACGGATCTTACCGAACTTTCTGTTATGTTTTGTGCGATTCAAATTTTCATGTTTTGGGAGAGATCACGATGGATGAAGGAATAAGGAGTGGCAAGAGCCTAAGATTGGGGATGCCCGAGGCACCCCAAGGAAATATTCAAGGACTTCCAAGCAACCAAGCTTGGGGATGCCCGAGAAGGCATCCCCTCTTTCTTCTAACGATCATCGGTAATTTCACTTGGAGCTATAGTTTTATTCGTCACATGATATACGTAAATCTTGGAGCGTCTTTTGCATTTAGTTTTCACTTTTCTTTGATGCACCATGCTGGTATGAGATAGTCCTTGGTTGATTTATAGAATGCTCATTGCACTTCACTTATATCTTTTGAGTATGGCTTTATAGAATGCTTCATGTGCTTCACTTATATCTTTTGAAGTTTGGATTGCCTGTTTCTCTTCACATAGAAAACCACCATTTGTAGAATGCTCTTTTGCTTCACTTATATTTGTTAGAGCGTGGGCATATCTTTTGGAGAAAGGATTAAACTCTCTTGCTTCAGTTATATCTATTTAGAGAGATGACAGGAAGTGGTCATTCACATGGTTAGTCATAAAATCCTACATAAAACTTGTAGATCACTGAATATGATATGTTTGATTCCTTGCAATAGTTTTGCGATATAAAGATGGTGATATTAGCGTCATGCTAGTGGGTAGTTGTGGATTGTAGAAATACTTGTGTTGAAGTTTGTGATTCCCGTAGCATGCACGTATGGTGAACCGTTATGTAACGAAGTTGGAGCAGGAGGTATTTATTGATTGTATTCCTTATGAGTGGCGGTCGGGGATGAGCGATGGTCTTTTCCTACCAATATATCCCCCTAGGAGCATGTGCGTAGTACTTTGTTTCGATGACTAATAGATTTTTGCAATAAGTATGTGAGTTCTTTGTAACTAATGTTGAGTCCATGGATTATACGCACTCTCACCCTTCCATCATTGCTAGCCTCCTCGGTACCGTGCATTGCCCTTTCTCACCCTGAGAGTTCGTGCAAACTTCGCCGGTGCATCCAAACCCTGTGATATGATACGCTCTGTCACACATAAGCCTCCTTATATCTTCCTCAAAACAACCACCATACCTACCTATTATGGCATTTCCATAGCCATTCCGAGATATATTGCCATGCAACTTCATCATCATCATATACATGACTTGAGTATTTATTCTCATATTTCTTTGCATAATCATAAGATAGCTAGCACGATGTTTTCATGGCTTGTCTGTTTTTGATGTCATTGCTACGCTTGATCATTGCACATCCCGGTACACCGCCGAAGGCATTCATATAGAGTCATATCTTTGTTCTATTATCGAGTTGTAATATTGAGTAGTAAGTAAATAAAAGTGTGATGATCATCATTATTAGAACATTGTCCCATGATCAAAATAATAGTGGCCAAAGAATCCCTCCCCCCCAAAAAACATAGAGGCCAAATAAACCTACAAAAAAATAAAAAAATAAAAAAAGAGAAGGGACAATGTTACTATCCTTTTACCACACTTGTGCTTCAGAGTAGGACCATGTTCTTCATATAGAGAGTCTCTTGATTTATCACTTTCATATACTAGTGGGAATTTTCATTATAGAACTTGGCTTGTATATTCCAACGATGGGCTTCCTCACATGCCCTAGGTCTTCATGAGCAAGCAAGTTGGATGCACACCCACTTAGTTTCAGTTTGAGCTTTCATAGACTTATAGCTCTTAGCGCATCCGTTGCATGGTAATCCCTACTCCTCGCATTGACATCAATTGATGGGCATCTCCATATCCCGTTGATTAGCCGCGTCGATGTGAGACTTTCTCCCTTTTTTGTCTTCTCCACACAACCTCCATCATCATATTCCATTCCACCTATAGTGCTATATCCATGGCTCACGCTCATGTATTGCGTGAAAGTTGAAAAGGTTTGAGAACATCAAAAGTATGAAATAATTGCTTAGCTTGTCATCGGGGATGTGCATGATTTGAATATTTTGTTTGGTGAAGATGGAGCATAGCCAGACCATATGATTTTGTTGGGATAACTTTCTTTGGCCATGTTATTTTGAAAAGACATGATTGGTTTATTAGTATGCTTGAAGTATTGTTGTCTTAATGTCAAATGATAGATTATTGCTTTGAATCACTCAAGTCTTAATATTCATGCCATGATTAGATTACATGATCAAGATTATGCTAGGTAGCATTCCACATCAAAAATTATTTTTTTATCATTTAGCTACTCGAGGACGAGCAGGAATTAAGCTTCGGGATGCTGTTACGTCTTCGTCGTATCTATAATTTTTTATTGTTCCATGCCAATATTATGCAACTTTCATATACTTTTGGCAACTCTTTATACTATTTTTGCGACTAACATATTGATCCAGTGCCCAGTGCCAGTTCCTGTTTGTTGCATGTTTTTTGTTTCGCAGAAAATCCATATCAAATGGAGTCCAAATGGGATAAAAACTGACGGAGATTTTTTTGGAATACATGTGATTTTTGGGAAGAAGAATCAATGAGAGACGATGCCCGAGGGGGCCACGAGGAAGGGGGTCAGGCGCGCCCTGGGCCCTCGTGGCCACCCCGCATGGAGGTTGGTGCACTTCTTTCGCCGCAAGAAAGCTAATATCCGGGTAAAATCGTATCCAAAATTCAGCCCAATCGGAGTCACGAATCTCCGAGAATTTAAGAAACGGTGAAAGGGAAGAATCTAAAACGAGGAAACAGAGAGAGACAGAGAGACAGATCCAATCTCGGAGGGGCTCTCGCCCCTCCCATGCCATGGAGGCCATGTACCAGAGGGGAGACCCTTCTCCCATCTAGGGAGAAGGTCAAGGAAGAAGAAGAAGAAGGGGGGATCTGTCCCCCGCTCTTCCGATGGCGCCGGAACACCGGCGGGGCCATCATAATCACCGCAATCTACACGAACAACTTCACCGCCATCATCACCAACTCTTCCCCACTCTATGCAGTGGTGTAACCCCTCTTTTACCCGGTGTAATCTCGACTTAAACATGGTGCTCAACGCTATATATTATTTCCCAATGATGTATGGCTATCTTATGATGTTTTAGTAGATCCGTTTTGTCCTATGGGTTAATTGATGATCGTGATTGTTTTGAGTTGCATGTTTTATTATTGGTGTTGTCCTATGGTGCTCTCCGTGTCGCGCAAGTGTGAGGGATCCCCGTTGTTGGGTTTGCTATATGTTCATGATTTTCTTATGGTGGGTGGCATGAGTGATAGAAACACATACCTGAGTAAGTAGGTTGTTTGCGTAATGGAATAAAGAGGATTTGATGCCTTATAATGCTATGGTTGGGTTTTACCTTAATGATCTTTAGTAGTTGCGGATCCTTGCTAGAGTTCCAATCATAAGTGCATCTGATCCAAGAAGAGAAAGTATGTTAGCTTACGCCTCTCACTACTAGAAAAAGGCCTGTTAGTGGCGCACCTATTTTTGGCATTAATGGCGCACTATAGGTGCGCCACTATTACCACGCCACTAGTAACAAATAGTAATGGCGCACCTATAGTGCACCATTACTATGCCTAGAAGTGCACCATTACTATCTGACTTAGTAATGGCGCACCACATAGAAGTGCGCCATTACTAACATTTTTTTCAAATTATTTTAGAAATGTTTTAAAAAAGAATTCAATTTTTTTTCAATTTTTTTTCTTAATCTCGGGTCACTATGGCTTAATCTCGAGTCAATATGCGTAATCTCAAGTCAAATCACACTCCATGGTCAAAATTCCTGGATGGTAACCCATCCTCACACTACTCCAGCCCAAGCACGCTTAACTTCTCAGTTCTATCCAACCCCAGCACCAGCGCACTTAACAGGCAATTGTTGATATATCTATCATATCAATCCTATTAAACCTTGTTGATGTCTATGAATTTGTTCATGTTCATGAGTGTGATGAAATTTTGAAAAAAATATTTCAAACTTCCCAGTCATATACGTATCATATTTTGAACATTTTTCCAAAAAAAATCGAAACCAATTTTTTTTCTGTTACTAGTGGCGCACCTAGCAAATGGTGCGCCATTACTAAGTTTGAATTTTTCCCATTTCCCCCCTCTAGATCATAAAAGCCCAGTATCTTTTATTCTATTAGGTTTTTTGGGATTCTAAAAATCTTAGACAGGGTTCCCTCGGCCGAGTTCGGATGTAACTTTTCGAGTAGATGATTTTCATGTAAAAAACTTTTTAATCCGAGTTCGTATGCAAAAGTTATGCCCATTTTACTAAATTCCAGAGACATTTTGCAAATAAAGTCAAAATTCATATTTGTAAATTTTCCCAACAACTAGACCACATATCACGTGGGAAACTTATTTTCTTTTATTTTTTGACATTTCCATCATTTTCTTTTATTTTTTTAAAACTGAAAAAGGCGGTTGTGTGCGTATGGAAATAAAGAGGACTTGATGCCTTATAATGCTATGGTTGGGTTTTACCTTAATGATCTTTAGTAGTTGCGGATGCTTGCTAGAGTTCCAATCATAAGTGCATATGATCCAAGAAGAGAAAGTATGTTAGCTTATGCCTCTCCCTCAAATAAAATTGCAATAGCGATTACCGGTCTAGTTATCGATTGCCTAGGGACAAATAACTTTCTCGTGACAAAAAGATCTCTACAAAAACTAACTTAGTTTTGTCTTTATCTAAACAGCCCCTAGCTTTTATAACATGCTCTTTATTATCTTGCAAACCTATCCTATCACACCTACAAACTACTTCTAGTTTCATACTTGTTCTAGGTAAAGCGAACATTAAGCGTGCGTAGAGTTGTATCGGTGGTCGATAGAACTTGAGGGAATATGTTTTTTACCTTTAGCTCCTCATTGGGTTCGACACTCTTACTTATCGAAAGAGGCTAGAATTGATCCCCTATACTTGTAGGTTATCAGACATCATCAGAACATTAAGGTAACACTCTTCCTTGTTGCTATGTAGCCTATGATTGCATATTTAGTCATTCAGTACAACGCATGTTGCTATGTAGCTTCAGATATATTAAATATGGCCCTAGTCAACCTACTGATAAATGGGTTACACATATATTCAGTGAAATGTCCGATTCGATGATTAATCCCTTATCAGCCCCTAGGCTATATGGCATCAGCTACCAAGATCCTGAACAGTGAGTAGATATAAGCAATGCGATGAAACTAACCTCGATCGAAAACAACATTGTTCTCAATATTGTCTTGTATGAGTACATATAATGGCATGTTAAGCAAAACAGGCTAAACATCAACCAAATATATCCATGATAGACAACATAATCTACAAATGATAGCTTCAGTGTGCAGGCTTAAGCACCCTAGTTAAGCAAAATAAGAAGTGGAAAGGTGTGCTAACTACATCAGGCGTAACATTAAAAAACAAGCAAATAGTCATTCAAACTGGTATTGTGCAGGTCTAAAGTACACTAGTTATTGTTAAAAAATGAAAAGGCATGTTAACTGCAATATCCTTAACATCAACCAAATATTGTAATTCATAGTGGTATTGTTGAAACTATTATTGATGAAATTGAACTACACGACAAATAGTTGCACATATAGAGCATCATGTTGTGATGAACTAAAATAAACAATTTATAAGGCCATCTCGAGCCGTTCCTTTAAAAGTTAAAGGACTAAAACCCTTAGTGGATATATGTATACTCCAACAATTTTTGGCCATTTCTATTCGATCCCCTAAACTTAATGTTGTAAACTTCAATTTGATGAAGTTCAAAGTAGGTTGAACCAAAAGTAGCATGCATTCAAACATAAACATAGATAGTTTTGCATAACTGAACATAAAACATAAATTTAAAATAAGCTAAACTACTTTTGGTCGAAGTAGATGTCGAGCCAATCCTTCCTCATCAGGTACGGTGTGCCGTAAGCCGGGTCTGGGCCGGTGCCGTCGTCGGGGTCGTTGGGGAAGACACTCCTCCACTCGTCGACGTCGATCTCCTCATCCTCACCTCCCACCTCGATGCCCTCCACGCTGTCGTCCTCGTCGCCTTCAACCTCGTCATCGGTGGAGAGCGTGATAACCTCACTGCCCTTTGCACTGGCAAAGATCGCCTGCTCCACCTCCACGAGCTCCGGGTGTTGCCGGCAGAGCTCTTGCATTTAGGCCTCGTTGGTGGCCTCATCCTCAAGGCGCTCCCACGCCTTGCGGTCCTTCCGCGCCATAGCCGAGCTCACCACCCCTAGCTCCGGTGGAACGAGGTCGAATGGACGTGTGCCGAAGGGGAAACTGAGCCTAGCCGTTGTACCGTGGTAGCGGACCTACCAGCGGTCGTACTCCATGGCCGCGAGCTCGGCTGTATGGAAGCTACCAAGACACCGACGGGTGTGTGTCTCCTGATGTGTAATCTCGGTGACCCATGTCCCCCACCGCCGCTGCCGGACCCCGAGGTATGACCTCGTCGGCTGCCGGGTCCGAGGGAGGACGAGGAAGTCCTTGAACCAGCATAGGGGCGCGGCGGCGGGCGGATCGGGGGACCGGCAACGACGGATCGAGAAAGAGCCTGCTGAGGACGAGGGGGACACCTCAGCGGCCACCTCGCCGGCGTCGGGCGAAGAGGCTGCAATAAACCTGCTTTTGGCCATTGGCTCCTCGAGCTCCCCGGCACACAGGCAGAGGTTGAGGATGGAGGTGGCGACCTACCAATGGTTTCGAGGGTGGTGTGTGTCTGTGTGAGCGGAGGTTTGGGGAGTGTGTGTGGTGTGTGTGGAGGGCGGCAAGGTGGTGTTTGAGGAAAGACCACGACATCTGAAAATTTTACTAGGCAGGAGTAACAAGACGGGGCTACTGAAAATTTGGATCAAGGGCGAGCAGATATTTTTGAGATTGCGAGGGATGCAGAGGTGGGAGTAAAATGCCGGGGCTACTGAAAAATTGAATCAAGGGACTGAAGCAGAGCAGGAGTAACAGACATCGCACACGGTCCACACATAGTAATCGTGTGCGTCAAACATTAAAACCTGGCAGGCGGTAGATATTTTTGATATTACGAGGCAGTAGATATTTTTGAGACTGAGAGGCAAGCCTCGTGAGCCCAATCTACTATGCTAATGTGAGGGACTGCAGGGCACAGGCATGGCACACGTGTCTGACCGAACAGTGTCTGTTGCGTACCCAATCGCAGACTGTTTCTACATCCAACTCGTGTGCTATTTATAAATTTGGCAAAAAGAATAACACGAGAGAGGGTCAGAACACAAACACACTTGCATGTGGACCAAATATATGTATGAAAAGGGTGGTTTGATGTTCGAATACCCAATGCACAACTTTGATGTGGCACCTGTCGCACAAAAGCATAGTATTGCTAGTCAGCCACCCCCCTACGAACCCCACTTCGTGTCGGTGGCAAGGGAATCCTAGCTACGAATGCATGCCCCCAAATAGCTAGGTATGAAATCTCAGCCTACCGTAACACAAAACCTATAGGAGTCTATATATATATATAAACACTATTCTGATCACAGGATTAGAATAATATTCTGATCACAACCTGAACTGCCTAAGTAACGCGCCTGAACTTCCCTCTGTACGAACCCGACCTTCGGGCTATCTTCACAACCTTGTCTCCCCGCACAAATTATTCTTGTTAGTCGTGTTGTTTGTGATGTAAGTGTAATGTGGACACGTTTTTTAGAATCTAAATGCTTGTTTTGATCCGGATTCTAGCACGTTGGCGGATTTTCTCTTGGGGTCGTGATTAACTTGTGTCTGTTACAAGTTTAATGCATGTTGTTGATGTTGTCGAAGCTCTGGAACGATGGGGATTAGGTTTTGTATGAGTTTGGAGCACAAATTCTTGTTATTTCAAACAAATTTGAAATCGCCCGTGTTTTTCATCCGCCCGAGATGCAACCCGTGCTTATGTTGATTTCTCGTTTTTTCCTTAAAGTTTGCTGCCCGATTTGCGTACTTTAGTGAAATTCAAGGCTTACTAAGCCATCAATTTTAATCGGGAGGGTCCTTACGGTTTGATTTCTAGCGATTTGATGTTGGCACTCCCGCGAGTTTTTGCACATGTTTTTTTTGCGGTTTTGAAATTTGCTCTCTGGTCATTTCAGTTGTCGAAAGGTAGTTGCCAGATCATTTCCAAGGGGGTGCGTACATGTTGCAATCTTGTGCAGATGATTTTATGCTTCGGACGAATTCGTTTGTTCATTATTTCTAGATCTTCTAATGGTCGTTGCACAAGGTGGACTTCTGCGTTTTCATACCTGAACTTCTTCTTTTCCTTCGTTGGATCCTGTCGGGGCTGGGGGGCTCGGTATTGGGATCGGGGGAGGATCAGGTGGATCATGTTGGGTCTGTCCGGGTTTCTGTGCTAGACTTCTTCCTTTCTTTTGCTGCAAGATAATTTTTGTTCTATAATTTTTGTTGTAGCTAGTGTGTAATTTTTGTTCTGTAATTTTTGTATCAGAAACCCTTACTAGATTTCTTCTGTAATTTTTGTTGTAGCTAGTGTGTAAGTGTGGAGCTGGACCACAGGCACATGCATCCTCTTTTTCCCTTAGTCTATGTTTTGGTATAGTTTTTTGATCATCCACATATCTTTGGTAAGATCTGAACTTATCTTTTTTTATTAATGGTTGAACTTCTGGTTTTCTAGATTGCATTCCACATTTGCAAGGCGAAGGCGCATGGTGCTCTATATTTTCTTTGTTTGGTTTCCTTTGTATTCTTAATTCTTTAGATGTTCTTTTTTATACTTTTGTTTCATGAGCAATCATGGGATTAGCCCAAGTATGCATGCACTATTTCCAGATCATGTAAGGGTCGTTGTAGAAGCTGGACTTCTATGTTGTTTATACATGAACTTCTTCTTTTCCTTCTTTGCAAAGTAATAAAGCAAGTCCTCTGTATTTCCTTCTTTTTTTATGTTACTTTTCATTCTTTGCATTGGTTTGGATTTTTTTTGACTTAGTCCCATGAACATCCATGTAATTGGGCGATGGATATGCGTATTTTTTTTCTAGTATGTTTTTGTACTTATAATAGTTGTTGTTCTTCACTGAATAACTATCCTGAAGTTCTGTGTGATAATTGTTTTTAACATGTTAATTTGAGGTTGTTATTTTTTGGATTTAAATATTTTGTGGACATTGAAATCGGCATTGCGCGTATTGACAAATGCGGTAGCGCGAGGCCGGGCAGGGGGGGAGGGGGGATCGGGACCCCCCTCCCCTCCCCCTGTGAGGCCGAGACAGAAAATGAGCCAGAGCAGGCGACGACGCGGCGTGCCGCGTCCTCGCATGCGGAGGTGAGTCTATCACATCCGTGACCCCACCATCTATCTTAGGGTTTTTAGGGTTTAGGGTGCGTGCGGTGGGGGTGGAAACAGAATAACCGCATTGCGTCCTGTCAAATCCTAGCGCGCAGCAATGCGGTAGCGCGAGGCCGGGCAGGGGGGAGGGGGGAGGGACCCCCTTCCCCCCTGCGAGGCCAAGACAGGAATGAGCCGGAGCAAGTGACGATGCGGCGTGCCGCGTCATCGCATGCGAAGGCAAGTCCGTCACATCCGTGACCCCACTATCTATCTTAGGGTTTTTAGGGTTTAGGGTTAGATATGAACTTCATCTGGTTTTGTACTTGAACTTCTTCTTTTTGTTTCTTTTGGTTTATTTGTTCTTATTCCTTTACTTCTTTTATTAGAGTACTTGAACTTCTGTTCTTCATTTTTTGAACTTCTTTTCTCTTGTTTTTTAGGTGCATACTTATGTATGTATGTTTCTTCCTTCGGTAGTGTATGTGCCATCTATTTTTGGTTTTGAGGATATCAGCAGTGCTGTTGTGTGATCTTATCTCATTATAATAGATGCATTCAAATGGTGCATTCATTTATCTATAGATGTATTTAATTTTTAGCTGTTGAGGGGGTAAAACTATAATTTCTCCTGTGTTGCAAGTCCCACGACAGAGGCATTAATTGACCATCTCCCTCCCCACCACCTGTTAGAAAACCCCTCTTCCCCTGTCGCTCGATCTCTCCCCCCTCTCCGTCGCTCCGCTGCCTTCGTCGCCTGCAACTCCTCCCGATTTCTCCGCGCCTGTCCCCTTCCCTCATCAGTGGAGTAACCGACGCACGCCCCTGCTCCTATTTCTCCCCACGCCCCGCTCTCCCTCACCCATCCCGCTCTCTCCTGCTCCAAAGCGAGGGCGGCAACTGCCTGCGCGGTTGCAAGGTGCGCGTGGCGTCGTGGGGAGTTGAAGAACCGCCGCGGATTCGTGCGTGCGGGGGTCGTGTGGAGAGGTACAAGTGCTACCCCGCCCTAATGCTTGCTTCTAGTTTCGCCAGATCTGTCGAGTCTGCCTCCTTTGTGCTCTCACGTCCGCCTCTCTACCCCTTCTTCTGATGGTTTGGTGGTAGATTAGGTAGGGTTCTTGTGCGTGTGGTGGGTGGATTGCATTCCCCAGTGGTCAGATTTGTCTATGTGATGCTTGTGTGTGCTATTTGTCCCTTCAGGATTGTGTGGATTTCATTTCCCCTTTCTTGATTTCAGCATTCAGATGCATGTAAGAGAGGGTGTGGTGTGATGCTGGATCTGATGTATCTAATTTGTTCTAGTGTTTTTGATTTCGAAGTCTATATGGTGTCTCTCACATGCTAGATAGTTTATGGATTCTTTTTTTGTTTGTGCTTGCCTAGATGTGCTACTATTCTTTTTTTATACTTGTTGGTATGTTCTTGTTGTTTCATTCTAGGGTTTGATTCAGTTTCTTTTTGTATTTTGTTGTATGATTTTGTACTTGCTAACTATATGCAATCAATCCCCTGTTTTTAGCAGGTTGTTCTAGTGTTTGGAGTTGCATTCATCAAGGCGGTTGTGTTGTCATGGCTTCAAAACCTTCTCCAGGTATCTTAATGTAGTTGTATCTTGTATTTTAAATAGCACTATTCTTATATATGCCTGCCCATATCTTCACTTAGTATTCATGTTGGACTGCCATTCTTAATAGTGTGAACTCCTAGGAAAGGTTATGTGTATGCTTTTTACCATTAGTTTGAGTTAGAATAGTGTTTTCTTACTTTGTAGTTGATGATTTTGCAGGTGAAACTATGTCACCAAGTGTTGTTGGACTTCCCAGTTGTATCATATTTGTAGTGTATATCTTTGTTTTTTTGTTATCATGTTGATGGTATTGATATTTAGTTTGCCTATGAAATACTATTTGTGGTCATGCTACATATTTTTTATGTGGTACTTTCTTGGGTCACATAGTTGAACTTCTGGTTTTAATTATTGTTTGTTTATAATGAAATTTGGTTGAACTTCTGGTATGCACATTTTGTTTTACTGCTTTGTTATATATCGTTGAACTTCTGGACATTCATGTTATATGTAGTAGCCCCTCTGGTGTAGATTGTTTTTATATTTAGTTTGTAGATTTTTAGTTTGTTTGTTGTGTTTACTACTTTGTTAGGTATTGTTGAACTTCTTGGTATTGGACATTGTTGTCAAAGTAGAAGTCCCTTTGGTGTAGGATTGTGCATTAGAACTCAGCTGCCTTTTTACTTGCATTTTTTGTAGTTGGTGATGAGTTGAATAGTTCTGAAAGAATGCCTGCGATCAAGATGGAGCTTCAGAGGTTAATACTGATGCTCCAATATCTGATGCGGCTAAATCACCCATTATCCCTTTGACTGTGATTGCCGAGGTTGCTTCGAGCCTTGAGAATTTTTCAAGCCTCGAGGATCTTGCTTATGCAGCTCTTGCTTCACCTAGTATGTGAAATCCCTTTTCTTTTCATTTTAAAGTTTTGAGCCATGTTTTTTAGCTTGTTCATGTCGTTTGTTTTTGTTTTTGTTCCTGACTTTTTTTATTTTTTGCTTTGATTTTTTGTGTTCTTTGCAGATGTGTCCACAGAGGAGGAAGCTGTGAACACCATCAACGATGTTTTTTCTGAGTTGGGTTTATCAGAAACCCCTGCTGCTGCTGAGGACGGGGCTCCGTCAGTCAAAGGTTCTGATTCCGTTCCAGATCCTTTGTGCTCTCTTCAGATGTCAGAGACACAGTCACAGTATGTTGATGGCACTGAACCTGTCACGCAACCCGAGGATGTGCCTCTTCAGCTTCTCCTGGAGGACCAACGTAAGAGGAAGAAGCAAGAAGATTTAGACAAGAATAGGGCGGCCCGCCTTGAGAAAGGTTCTGATGTTCCTGGATCTGTTTCATGCGGCTGAGCTCACTGTTGAGGAAGACGTGTCGTGTGGCAGTGATGGCACGGTTGTGCCTGTTAAGAAGAAAATCAAGAAGACTGCTGCGAGGAAGCTAGTAGTTGGTGAAGTTACTCCTCGGAGGAGCCCACGTGTTTCAAGGCATGCAGAAGTTGTTGAAGATGAAGGGCTAGGCCTTGGTGGTACGCCACGCCGTAGTCCTCGTGTGCTTGCCACTGCCGCGCCTACACCTTCTCCGCTTGGTGCTGGTGCATCTGGTAAGGGGAAGAAATGCGGTGTGAAGCGCAAGGTTCCACCTGCAGAGGTCAACAAGGGTGTGAAGAAGCGTTCTCGTGTTAATCCAGAGGACAAGGATGATGCTGATTTCAATGCTGATGATAAGGACGACGACGATGATGCTGCCGCCGCTAATCAGGTATGAATGTCTCATGTTTACTGTTTTTAGAGCATTTGTCGCTATTGCTGTAGTTTTATTGTTTTTAGCACTTCCTTGGTGTACATAGCTGACCTTCTGCTCCATATAGACGAATAAATTAGCCGACGTGCTTTGCTTTTATGGTATTACTGCCTTTGTGTACATAGTTGGACTTCTGGGTATATACATGAAGAAATTAGCTTAACTGTTGGTATACATGTTTGATTACTGCCTTAGTGTACATGTTTGTACTTCTGCTTTTTAAATTTCCAACATTTTTGAAAGCATGTTAACTTGGGGTCATACATGGTTGTACTGCCTATGTAGACATAGTTGGACTTCTGAGATACATGTTTGATTACTGCCTTGGTATACATGGTTGAACTTCTGCTTTGTAAATTTCCAACAATTTGACAGCATGTTAACTTCTGGTCATACATGGTCGTATTGCCTATGTAGACATAGTTGGACTTCTCAGATGTAGTGTGAATGTAGGCATTAGTGGAATTTTGGTGAAGGTTGTGTGTCTCATTGTTCTGCCTTTATTCCTTGTCAATGTATTTTCTTTTCAGTATCAGCTTGTGCAGTGGCCTGAGAGGAGGAAGAGAGGAGGCAAATCGACCGAAGAAGGTGTCCAAGGAGGAGGTGAGGCGAAACGTTTTAACAAGACGGTTCGCTGCTCACTAGGAGAGGTCAAGACGTGTGCGAAAATGCTACAACATAGGCACACGACGAGGGTTATCAAGGCTGGTTTTGGTTGTGTGTTTGACTTGAAGGTTGATTCCAACATTTCTCGTCTTTTGATGGGCAACATCTACATGAGGATTGACCCTTCAACCATGATTTTGGACATGGGTGAGGCGAACAAGGTTATACGTATTACAAGTGATGCTATTCACCATCTCTTTGGGTTCCCTCAAGGTAATCGTACCCCCCGAGGCTCTCGAATGATGGTTTCGATGATGTTGTTATGAGGTTGAAGGGCAAGCTTGTGTATGCTAGGACTGATGACATCAAGACAAAGGATTTGCGGAATATCCTCACTGAACTTGTGAAGGATGAGACGAAGGATGATCTTGCTCTGCAGATGTTTTACCTTATTGTTTTCATGAAGGTGGTTATCCCTGGAACGTATACACGAGTGTCCAGGGAGGCAGCAATGGCCGAGAACCTTGTGTTTGAGGATATGGCAGACATGGACTACTGCCAGTTGGTTGTTGACGATATTCGGAGTGCTATAGTTAGGTATCAACAAGGTACTACCAGAGGAAAAGCTGTCACAGGCTGTGCCATCGCGCCGCTTCTTATGTATCTGGATTGCCTTATCATTGGCAAGACGCCTAATATTGACTTGAGGACCTCTCGCATCAATTTCATGGATCAGGCCAAGCTTCTTGAGCTTGCTGCGGCTAACTTGGTCACGAAAGGGGATGATGACCCAGCCAACTGGGTGTTTGAGAGACTGCTTGTGAGTGTTTCTATGCATTATTCTTTCCTGTGTAGTTTACCTTAAACTTCTGGTATTGTCTTTTATATTTTTTGCTCCCATGTTCCTTCATTTGTTTTCTGACGCGTTGACTTTTGTTTTTGTATGCAGTGGAAGACACAGGCTGAGGTTGTGTTCTTGAGGGTTATTGAATATCCTGTTCTAACTATGCCTCATTCTGCCGGCCTAGGGAGTGGAAGTTCCCCAAGATTTGAATTCTCCCGGGATGTTAGTACCGGTGCCCCCTGTAGATCCAGGAGGTTCTTCTGCCCGTGTGAGTGCTGCAGGTGGCGTTTCTTTCGAGAATTTGTTTGAAGCTGCCAATGTTTCTCTGGTTAGGATTGACAGTCTTCTTGAAACTGTTTGTGGGGAGTTGGCTCGTGTTCCTTCGACTGCTGAGCGTCTTAGTCGCGTTGATGGGATTCTTCCTCCTGGACACTGATTTGATGCTGAGTCTTCGAAGGAGGTCTTATCTATTGAAGCTAGATTTCTTGAAGAGCTTCATCGGAGCACTTCCCACCTCCGAACTAGCGTTGGGCTGTTCAAGGAAAAATGCAGGATGCTCATCGCAAGCCTTTTGAAGATGAGGCAAGTGTTGTTGTGAGACAGATTCAGAGGCAGGATTCTGTTCGTTCAGGTCTTGAAGGAGGCCACATGGAGCATACCAAACAGGTTTGTTTATGTTGGCTTTTGGTATTTCTTTGCACTAATGTTCAATGTTAGCTTTCAGTTATTACTGTTTGTAGTCATAGGCGACCGTTATTGATTTCATGTGTCGTAAACTATTTCTTTTTAGCACTAGCGTTTTCTAGGTGACCTTCTCTGTTTATAGAACCTGAAGTTCAACTGCTACAACACCTGAACTTCCATGACTTCGATGACTGGCCCTTTTTTGTTCCCTTTTGTATCTTAGAGTAGTTTGATATCTGTCCTGCTATGTTTACTGTATTTGGACTTCCATTATGTGTCAGTTGTGATAGCTGACCTTCTCTGATTATGCAATTTGAACTTCTGCTGATTATGTATTTGTTTTCTACATGATTTTTTTTGTAGGCTGTTGATGTGATGCTAGGGTTGATGAGGATGTTTTACCTGCGCATGAAGCTGCTCCTGTGCATGAGGCTGCCCCTATGCATGAACCTGCTCCCGCTAGTGGCGTAATAGTTGATGAGGTTCATGGCAGTGAAAATAAGGTACCATTTTTCTTGTCCATTTGTCTTGTTGCCCTTGAGACGGACTTGCTGCCCCTGTGCATGAGGTTCAGTCAGCCCTTTGTAATGACTTTCTGTTTCTTTTTGCAGCAGCAGAATGATGATGTTAGTGTTCCTCCAGAGAAGGTTGCAGACATGTCCGTCTCAGGCACAGGCTGCTCTGATGTGGTGGTCCTAACTGAACCTCAGTCATCCATTGGCGCTGAGGTTTCTGATGCTGAGCAGGGGAAGACAACTTGAGACATCATTTTGGAGAAAGATCCTGTTGAGTCTGCTGTTGAAACTGGTTGTAGTGCTTCTGTAAGCCCGGAGAAGTCTCCTGCAGCAGAGCCATCAGTTGATGTTGATGTTGTACTGGCACAACCAAAAGTTTTTCTTGTTTCAGATTCTCCAGTTGCTCCAGCTGCTGCTGGTGTCCTTCCTGACGACACTGCAATGTCTACTGGAGACGACGATGAAGATATTGAAAGCGATAGCTATGGAGAGCAGGTTGATCATTCTAGTGCTGCCACTGGTCTAGGCAAGGATCCATGAAGAGAGGAGCATGCTTCTCTCTTCTTTCCCCACCCCTTCGCTTTTGTTGTTTGGTTTAGTCCATGATATCCCCTGTGAACTGTCTGTGTGGTCTAAGTTGAACTTCTGGTTTTGTTGTTTGTCGTGTGGGTTGTAAAGATTGTTAAGTGAACCTGTTTTCTATGTGGGTGAAGGTTTTGTAATGCATGGGTTGTGATGTGTATGATGCTGTGGTTTTATCTTTTCTGATGTAGCAGCTGAGATGTGCTTATGTTTTGAATGTTTGTGCTTGAATGTTGGTCTTAATTGAAACGGTCATGAATCTATGTGCTTGAGTGTTGCTCTTAATTGCTATTTCCTTTTTGGTGAGCAGATAGCGACCTTGCTGTCGTCCAAAAGAAGGTTGATGACTTTTATTACAGTGTAACTAGGCTTAAGAATAATCATTCCAAGAGGTGAATGCGGCTGGTTAATATTTTACATCATTCATGAACCCCCTGTGAATTGCCTGTGGTCTCATACCTGAACATCTCCACTATATGTACCTGAACTTCTTATTTTTACTTCTCTGGTGCTGAACTTCTGGCCTCTTTTTGTACCGTACTTCCTGTTGTGATATAGTTGAACTTCTATGCTAACATGTGTTATGAACTTGCAGAGTTCCTGCTGCTGAGCTTGTTTTACTTTCTATTTGCTTGTTTTAGATCAACGATTATGTTCCAAAACAAGGAGTGTGAAGCTTCTGTTGAAGATGTTGCAATATCTTTTGCTCCTCGTGGAATGCTTCGAGCTAATGTGGCTGAGTGTGCACTCTACTGTCTATGTGTGAAGTACCAGGGATCGGATAAACTCATCCTGTCGTATTGGGTTTGTGTAAGTCAACCATATAGTGATTTATTTTTTGTTTTGTTCCTTACCATTTTAGTTAAAACTTGTTTGTCTCATTTTTGTATTTTTTCATTTGTTGGTGTTGTCTGCATTATTTTAGGACAAGATTTTCAGAGGTTAATTTGATTCCCATGTGAGGAAGTACTTCATGGCGAGTGGTCCAGATAGCATGGATGCACATGATTCCGTATGTTCTTTACCTCTATATTAGTTTTGTAGTGCGATCCACTGTGTTAATATTTGTTTTATTTTTCTTTGTACCATTTGATATTAATTCTCAGTTTTTAGTGATTCATGTGTTTATGATGCTTCAGGTTGTTTTCCCCACTTTTGACCCGCCCGAGATTCCTGCTTCCATGGGTGGTGTTGGCCATTAGGTTTCGATATTTCTTGACCTGAAGAATTCAAGGTTCCAGCTTCTCGACTCCTATTATGGACCAGACGATGAATGTACGGTACGCCTGTTTTGGCGGATGACCGACAACATCAAGAGGCAGGGAGACACCCTTCAGTCCTCTTACCATCGACCATTTCGCTCTGGATTGGATTGATGTGCCCCAGCAGCAAAACAAGTATGAGTTCCACTTTTTCTGTTTATCACATCTGTTTAACTGTAGTTGTACTTAAGCTGCGATGTTTTTTATTCGTTAGCTTTATTTTTCTATTCTAAAACTATTCTTTTACTACGTTTGATGTCAGTATCGATTTCGGATTCTTCATGCTTACGAATGTTAATTCGTATCATGACGGGGTTCTTGCAAATTATTCCCATGAGAATATCGCAGATATCAGGAAGACGTGGCTGTACTCAATCGCTTCTTCTAACCTATTTGAGACAGACTTCCAAGCTCTGTTTGGCTACTACACATGTAAGTATTTGGAACTTGGACTGCTTACCTGCACTGCATCTTTTTATTCTACCTGAACTTCATATTTTTCTCTGAACTTGGACTTCTACCTGAGATCTGGCTGGGCTACTGGTTTCGGAAGGAGAGGAGCATTTTCTTTGTACATGAACTTCATTTCTATCTTTTTAATTTTGCTTGTGTGTTTTGTTTCAGTAATTTCTTTCCTTCCATTGCTTACTTGGACATGAGCATTTTATTTTCTAATTGAACTTCGGAGATGACGCCTTTCAATGGTTTTGTTAGCTGTAGTTCAATGATTTCCAGTTCATCAGTTTATCTTGAACTATGCCTTTGGTTGTGCCTGAACTTCATTTTTATTTTTTACTGCAACTAATTTTTTTAGGTCGGCTTGAGTAGTAACCATGTCATGTTTATTAGTTGGACTGCACATTGTGCTGTTCCTGAACTTCAGTTGTATTTTAATGGTGATGTTTTCTCTTTCTTTTTCTTTGACAGTGGATCCGTTGGACTTGAGTGATTAGCACTACTCATTCCTCGGGTCACGGGAATACTAGCCTAGGGAGGAATCGATGAGTACAGCTCTGATAGAAGATGATAGACCTCGAACCCTTATTCCTTCCAAGTTGGGGAAGCAGGCTGGTGGTATTCGTGGTACTCTAAAAACCCCTTGCTCTAGGAAGGCTGATGCAGTCGAAGCAGCCGAAGCAGAAGTTATTTCGTCTGATGATGATTTTGAGAAGATTGCTTACCCGAAGAATGTTAAATGTGCTGCTAGTGTTGTTGCTGGTAGAGGTGGGAAGAATGTTGTCATCACCAGGAGGAAACCGACAGTTGAGTCTGGCAAAATTAGTTCCTCCAAGAGAGCATCAAGATTGCCTTTGAAGTGGCATTCTCCTGTCACTCCCCTAAAAAATTACAGTTACCCTCATCTATCCGAGGCCCGGAAGTTGAAACAGTATGTGCTGAGTGAAGAGGGTCTGGAGAAGTATTCTGAGTGAGTTTTCTTCTTATTTAACTTTGTTGCTGCCAGAGATGCTACTCTGTGTCTGAACTTCTGTTGTTGTAGTATGTGGACTTCTGTTCATTTTCTCCCTTGCCTTGGAGTTATAATGTCTGAACTTCTGTTGTTGTATTGTCTGAACTGCCGTTTTTGTAGTATCTGAACTTCTATTTTATGTCTCCTCTTGCCTTTTGAGTTACAGTATCTGAACTTCTGTTTTGTTGTTGTATCTGAACTTCGAGTATTTTTTTACCATCGTTTTGTATTCTGTAGGACAAGCTACTGCATGTTTACCATCCCTGCGAATGTGATTGACCTCACATGACGTGTCCTTTATACGCTTTTCGGTGAAGGGCAGCAGTTGGAAGGAGACATAATGGATTATCTCATAAATTTGTGGAAGCATAAGCCGGAGACCTCTGAGATATTCACTAGTGTTGACATGGTTGTATTTAGTCCCTACTTCATACAGGTTTTAGTTCTTTGCACCCCTATATCCTTTTTTGCCTTAGTTTTGTTGTAGTGGCATTTGGGAGGTGTTTCAATTGTGTTTTTGTGAATGCACAGTACTGCCTGGAGTATGATTTCTTCGGTGCAACAGTTCCAAAGTTTGATGCAAAAAAATCTGCTGGTCTCCTCCCAATGTTTGTTCACAAGGAAGAAGACCTTCTTAACGCAAAGCTGGTTAGGTTTTAATAACTCCTGCTTTTTTTATTTTCATGTGCATCCTTTTGCTGAGTTTGTCAAGAAGTTTTTGTTCATGCCGGTTCTTCAGTACATATGCTTTTATAGTTTGTGTTCACCGGTCCTTTCATTCTTGGCAGGTTTTCTTGATTCTATTCAAGCCAATTGGCACAATGGCGCACTACAGTGTGTACATGGTGAATAGATATCATGGGAGCATTGACATCCTTGATTCACTTCCTTACGCTAATATGGAAACGTTGCGAATGAGTTTCCATGGGGACTGTCAAAATATTGTGAGTGTTTCTTAGCCTGAACCTCCTTTCACATTCTCTTGTTTGACACAAAGTTTATTATGCCTTGTGTTGACAAAATATGTTGCTGTCTCTGTTTTGGTAATACTGCTTGAACTGACTATCATTTGGAAGTTGAACTTCTGCTATTTGTTTAGGTGGATCTTATGCAAGTGTCGCTTTTTATGTACCTGAACTTTGGTTAACATGTTTTTGACTTCATCTAATTTTTTATTTCTGGCAGATCAAGAGATTTGTTGGGTTGCTCGAGAAGGTGTTCGGCAAGGCTGCGTACAAAGCGAGCAAGCAGCCTAACTGGGTGACTATTGCAAAGAGGCCGACCTTTATCGATGTTCCGAAGCAGAAGAATAATGATTGTGGTTTCTTTGCCGCGAAGTTCTGCTCTTCATATGATGGCGATGAGATTGTTGAAGATTTTGGTGATGTGGAAGTATGTTCTGTCTTTGTTCTAGTCTCATCATCCTTTGATTTTTCTTGTGTGTTTTTGCTGAGACGCTCCTGTTGTGGTTTTATATATCCGTTACTAAACCATCGTTTCACCTTTCTTTTTTTGCAGGCTGCTGCAGATGACTGGAAGGCTGAGTTCATGCACACTCTGATTTTTAGCGAGAAGAATGAAGTCATGCGTTCAGAGCTCCCTAAAGAGATCCAGTCCTTTGGCCCGTGAATTCGAAGCATTATTTTCATTGTAGATTTGATTTCGTACAGATTTTTAGGTTTGATAATGATTGGAACAATTCCGTAAAGATTTGGTTGTAAGAATGTTTTAGTGATTTGTGTATCTATAGGTGCATCACTGTTACTTATGATATTGTGGACAAATGTATTTGGTGTGAAGAATGATTTTTCTTTGTGAATTTCAATGTACTGCGTCGTTTTTTAGTATCCATGTGTTGAATGTTTTTGCCCCAACAGATGTACCTGAACTTCTCCCTCGGTTTTGGTTGAACTGCTTGACTTTTTGTGTTGTTTATTTTTGGGCCCCAACATATGATCGTAGACTTGAACTTCTGCTTTGAGATGTGGCTGGGCTGCTGGTTTCAAATGGAGAGGATATTTTGTGTTGTGTAATGTATTGGTAATTTTCAACCCAACCAATATGTATGCTTTTGCATAGAATCTATATTTATTTTTGTGTGTTTCTTCAAGTGCGAATGTATTTCAGCTATAACTTTGTGCAGGAATATTGTTGACGTTTCTTTATCTTTTGTTGGCATTGTACATGAACTTCTGCACGTATCCAAGCAGAACTTCACATTTGAACGCGTTGTCTTAGGCTTGCTAACCTTAGTTTATGCGGTGGAACTTTATTTTTTAAGCATATTTTTTCCTACAACGATTTTATATACCAGAACTCCTTCTATAAGCTGACCTGAACTTCAAAACTGTATGATTATTTGCTGGTTGCTCTTTTATGGAATACAACCCGAGCACCTCCTGCCATAATATACCAGGACTTCTGCAGTAAGCTTACTTGAACTTCACAATGTATTGTTTTCATGTTTGTTCTTGCTTGCACTTTCATGCAATACCTCACCAGCACATCACTTCCTCTCATAACATACCAGGACTTCTGCAGTAATATTACTTGAACTTCACAGTGTATGTTTTTCAATTTATTATTGCTTGCACTTTCATGCAATACATCACCAGCACATCACTTCCTCTCATAACATACCAGGACTTCTGCAGTAATATTACTTGAACTTCATAGTGTATATTACCAGGGGATGACATAATGTTCTGCACATTGACATGACATAAGTTTGCATTGTGTTAATTGACCTATTCTAACTATTCATCAGCCTTGCACTCCTCCTAGGCTTTGGTGGTAGAGGTTTTTGCTTGACATGTACCTCTTCCTCTTCATCGTCCTCTTCCTGTTCATCGTCGTCTTCCTCTTCCTCTTCGTCGTCCTCTTCTTCGACGGTGTCTTCATCTTTGTCTTCCTCTTCATCTTCCACCACTTTCTTGTTGATGGCTCTAGGTTTTGCTTTATGTTTCTTCTCTGTCTTTTTGCTTGTCTTTTCAGCATCTGCGCACTTTGGGCATGTTCTTGCATTATGTGGTTCATACTCCTTGCATATTCTACAAAGTCCGCTACTTGCTTTCTTTGGGTGTGGTCCCTTCTTTTGTTCCATAACTTTGGGCTGCTGTTTTTGAGATTTGGGTTGCTTGACCTCCTCAGCATTGTTTCTTTCCAAGAGTGTTGGACAGGTCAGCTTGTTGTGTCCCGCAACCTGGTTGCACACACTACATTTCCTGTGTCCAAGTGGCACTCCGTTCTCATCGAGCACGATGACTCGTGCTGCAGGTGGTGCCTTTATTTGAGCTCTCTTGTCACTTTTCTTTGCTGTAGTAATTTTCTTCCTACCCTTTGTTTCAGAATCAGGGACAGTTTCATCGTCTCTTGCTGTCGATGCTCCATTGATTGGCCATCACCCTGCTTGCATTGGTTGGCTTCAGCGTCGACGTTGAGCATTTGAGCTGCATAATAATGAAGGTCATCTTTAATTTCAGCGTCCTCTTCAGCCATCCTTTCATCAGCATCCGCTTGATTTGCTGAATGTATTGCATCAAGCTCTTCCACGAGCCTCTTGAGAACATAGTAGGCTCTGTCATATTGCTGGTCACATCTCATCGCTTTCTTGTTAACCATCAAATTCAGCTGCAGCAAGATGTCTTGCTTCGATAGCCTTGAGCTGCCATTCGATGCGGTTGTGTTGTAGTCCCTTGTATCAACGGTTGGTTGTGATTTTGCAGTCTTTGTGTACCATTTGAGGATATACTTGTTTGGAAATTTGTCAGGCTTGAGGTAGTCCAGTATGTTCATGATGTGAAGGCAGAACAGGCCTGCATTTTGTGATGAATGTAGAATACATAGTTTGTGAGCCAGCAGTGAGTTTCATAAATTTTGATATGATACTACTAGTCTAGCTTTTTAATGAATTTGTTTTTTCACTCACCTGTGTGTGTCCAGAGCTTGCATTCACACTCTTATATTTCATTCTCTGGGTCAGCTACAACCTGGAATTCATGGTTTGACCAGGAAAATCTTTCTTCATCATCATGGCCAGGCTTGTTGTGGTAGTACACAAGGTACTTAGTGGGCTCGGATGTACGCTTTGCGCGAAATAGCATGGCCTTTCTCATCCTATTCCTCATTTCGGTGTACACGGCTCTCGTGTACTTGATATACATGTCTTCCTCATAGCCGTAAGTTGTTTTTGTCACAGGATTGGTCTGCACATGTCAAAAAGTGAGATATTAGTCGAAGCAGAGTCATGGGTTTCATTTTTTTAAATTCAAAGTGCACATGTTGAAGGTAAACAAAACATGATGGGGGTGTTTTGTACTTGTCATCATACCATGCTGCTCATTGTTTGCTCGTTCTCCTTCTGCATCCGAGTTTGTATGCAAGCATTGACCCACCTAGCAAACTTGTGTAGGTTCTGGGTCCCCTTGACAAACCCTTTCTTTAGCACGTGGTTCATGCTCTCGCTTCGTTGTGTGGAAGTCATTCTAGCACAGAAAATGTTCTTGTAATATGCTGAAATCCACATCTTCCTATCACTCCAGAGCTGCATCATCATCTGGTCGTTCTCCAGGTTGTAGTTGTGCACGAGTTTAGCCCAGGCATCTTCAAACTTCGTTGGCATCAGCGGCCAGTTTAATATAGCTGTGAACTCCTCTTTGAATGTTTTATACTTTTTGTACAGCAACACGAGGTATTCCCTGTACTTCTTCATGATGTGCCAACGGCATAGCTTGTGGACGGTGTTTGGAAATGATTGTGGTATAGCTTTCGCCATCGATGGGCATTGGTCTGCATGAATTAAAAAAAATGAAACTTCATTCTTTTTTTGTACTGATGGTGAACTTATGTTGTACAAGTACTTGAACTACACATCTTGGCAGTATGGTATCTAAGAATGTCACATGTATTTTTTCTTTACAGCAGTGTTGCTGAACTTCTGTGGTACCAGTGCTTGAACTTCACAGTTGGTAGTAGGACAAACTAGTTGAACTTCTGTGGTAGCAGTGCTTGAACTTCACATAAATAACTATATTTTTCTGAACATGCTACATATATTTATCTTACAGCTTTGTCCTTGAACTTCTATGATTCATGTATTTGAACTTCACATTCATAACTAATTTTTTTCTAAACATGTGACAGATAATTTTGCTTTGTTGTACTGCTAGTTGGACTTCTGTGCTAACAGTGGTTGAACTGCATTCTTTACATTATTTTCAGACAAAACCAATGTACCCAACACAAACCCATACACTGAAAAGATGATGAAACTTGAAGAGTTTTTTTTTGAACTCACCTGTTAGAATGCAAGTTGGGTGCTTGTTGTTCATGCACTGTAGAAATGTATCGAACGGCCACTTGAATGACTTTGCATCTTCATCTCTTATCAGGGCAACAACAAATATCGTTGACTGCAAGTGATGGTTTGTTCCAACAAACACTCCTAGAGGCATGTGAAATCTGTTGGTCTTGTAAGTTGTGTCGGATGTTATGCAATCATCAAAGTCTTGATAGGCTCCTCGGCAGCTTCCATTGGACCAGAAAATGTTTTTAATTCACTTGTCCTTGTCCACTTGGATGTCATAGAAAAACTCATCATTTATTGCCTTCATGTCTTTGAAGAATGAAACAAGTTTCAATACATCATCCAAATCATCTTTACTTGCATTCATGGCTTTCCTGCAAATCAAATGCAAACATGTATTTGTTTATTTTTTGCTAGCAAAGGGTTGTGAGCTAGGATGCTATTTTACATTGCAGTATGTGGGTGTTTGAATACTTACTGGTTTAGTAGGTCTCGTCCGGTCATGCTTAGGAAGTAGCTTCCATCTTCATTTTCAGATAGCATGGACATGATTGTTGTGTGCTTGACATCATGGTACTGCAGGAGCTTTACGTACTCCAAAATAGTGGGGTCATAATTCTTGTGTGAGTGCAAAAATACCGGCATGTCATCAGTTTGCATAAGCTGGTGATTATGATTGTACTCAATGTCCACTACCACACATGTGTCATCCTCCTGCACCTTCACCCTCATTCTTGCATTGCAGCCCGTCGTCTGCGATGTTTTGTTTCGCTTCTCGTTGGCCTCTGAAACAGAAGATGTGTGTATCCCTTGGAAGGTGCAAACAAAATACTTGTGGTTGTCATTTCCCCCCGTCTTCCTGATTCCAAACCAGCGTGTCTGGCGTATCTGTTATAAAATTCCCTTGCTTTCTCTACATCTTTTAATCGCATCTTTAGTCTTGGTATTAGATAATCCGGTAGATCCGGCGTCTGCAGAAAAAGAAAAAAAATAATCCAAACAACATGTTAAAATGCAGTTTATGAACTTGTTATCCTGGAGGGAGAAAAAAATTTGCAGATAATACAAGATGCGTATATGAATATTTTTTGTTTCACTTACGTGCGTGTATGATCGCAACTCCGCCGGTGTCGGCTGCTGTCCCTCTGGGATGGGGCATGGCGGAGTAATCATAGCAGGATGGTTGTGGATCATGAGGAGGAAGGAGGGCTCAAGATGTCCTCTCTCTTGTTTGCATACTTTTTGCTTGAGGTGGTTGTGGAGGTATTGCGATCCTGGTCTTGGTTTGCTCTTTTGTTTTGTGAAGAAATCCATCTACCTTATGCCCTGACAATTCTGACTTGTAGCAGCAGTAGGATCCAATGGTGGTAGTGTGCAGAGCACTCTCCTCCGTGTGTGTGTGTTGCTATTGGATTTGTCCTGGGATCTGGTTTAGTTGCTTCGCTTTTGCATTGATGAGGCACACCAGGATAACCTCTAGAGTTACACGCAGGACTTGAGCTAACCCCCTCCTCCATCGGCGTGCTTGGGAGTCTGCTGGTGGATACAAAGAACCCGTGGGGGATTTCCGGCGTCACCCAATTAGGTGGAGGCGCAAACTTGTGCGGATAGGGCTGTGACCCAGCATCTTGGAAGTATCCGTGTGTTTCAGGTGCCATCCATTTTTGGTCTGGAGCAGGTTGGTAATCTATTGGTGCGTTTGAGGTGTGACCGTTGAGGGGGTGGTGGAACGTGTACATGTTTTGGATTGTGTACTTGCTGCTGGGAACTTCTAAGCTTCTTCATGCGTCTCTCGTCTTGCTGACATAAAAGAAAAAAATGTCTATTAGCACACAAGTTATATCTGCCTATACCTTTGTAACTGACTTAGCATTATTGACAGCCTGAAGTTCTCATATAAAAGTGGTGAGAGCCATCACACTATGCACTGAGCTGATCATCTGCCAATACTTTTGTACCTGAACTGAGCACCCTTCACAGAATGAACTTCACATCCTGTTTTCATTCTACAATATTTGATTACTTATATGTACCTGAACTTCTTGTTTTGCAAAGGGGAAATACTGTCTACAGTTAAAAAACCTGAACCTTCATGAGTTTGAATGGTTGGACTACTAGCGCATACCAACCTGACCTTCAATGTCATATCACATGCATGTTTTATTGTCCTTTTATTTTATTTTGCACAGAACCAGATACATACCAACCTGAACTCTAGCACACTTACTATTTGAACTTCACATGTGAATGTGAATGCAGGAAGATTTTATAGTGTTTGTAGCCTGGACCGAGGCTCACACACCACCTGAACTTCACATAGCTGTAAGCAAATAACAAGCCAAAGGAAGGAAGAAGTTCAACCATACCCTAGCTAGAAGTTCGGCCAATCTTTTTCCAGCAGCTGATAGGCCACCTTGAGAACAATTCATCGTGGAGGTAGGAGAGGAATTCCATGGCAATCCATGTCTTGCAGGGGGCGCGAAGTTCATCTGCACGAAGTAAGAAGGTCATAGAAGGAAAGATTGAAGAAGAAGGCAAAATTGGGAGGAAGTTCATGTACTTTTGCCGCTGAATTTGAGGGCGCGGCCGATGCCGCCTTTGCGGAGGAGTTGCTCCATTGGTCGCGCCGCTCGCCGTAGCTTGCGTCGGGGCCATCATCTGGTCTGCCAAGGCTTCGGGCGGTGACGATGGGACGAGGATGCGGCTTCCTGAAGTCCATGGCGGCTTCGCCGCGTCCAGGCGACGCGGGCTACCTCGCGCCGGCGTCCGCCGTTGCTCGCTCGCCAGCACCGATGGTCGGCTAGGAGCTAGAGATGGAGGGGAGGCGGCGGATCCAGCGAAGATCGGCGGCGAGGAGGGGGGAGGTCGGGGGATCGAGGGGAGGAGGGGGGCTGCGGCGGCTCGGGATCGGGATCGGGATCAGGTGGATCCTGTCGGGGGGGGGGGGGGCGGGGGGGGGGGGGGGGGCTCGGGATCCAGTGGATCCTGTCGGGCCGGCGGTAGTTCGGAAGTTCGGGAGGGCCCTGTCGGGCCCTATATAGGGGCTGCTGTGATCCAAATAACTATTCTAATCCTAGGATTAGAATAGTGCTGTGTGCCGACCCTTTCATTTCCCAACAAAGGTGGACTGTGTGCCGACCCACACATGCGTGATTGTGGCGCGAGAAGGGTTAGACCACACACGAACCACATGCGGGTGGCCCTACTATATGTATGAAAAGGGTGTGGTGTGTGATATTTAACTACCATTCATAACTTTTGATGTGGCACGTGTGCCTCGCAAATTAACCAGACTTCCCCAACCCCTCGGAGGTTGCAGGTAGATCGAAGTAGCCTCCCCACCACACACATACACGTCAGGGGGAGGGCATCTCACCAAGACGTACTGTAACATGGACGAAGCAGGATCCAACTTGGTCATACAACCTCTCCCCGCTCGTTGTTGGTCAAAGTGATGGACACCCACACGTCCATGCAAAATGGGCTAGCTTGTCGCCGATAACCTCGCGAGGGAGTATTGTATGAAGACAAACCCACTATATGCATGTGGCCCAAGTATGTATATGTAAGTGGTGTGTGTGGTGTTTGAATACCCAATGCGCAAATTTGATGTTGCACCATGATTTGGAACTATAAAATCCCCACACCGAGTGAGGGTTCACGACGCGTAGCATGCGCTCAAACTAGATTAGGCTTGGAATGGGTCGACCTACTATATGGTAACTCAAAGCAAAGAAGAACAATATATCCACCCTGGTAACCTTTCTCGTCATTGGGCAAGATGACGAACGTGCACGCGGGCCCATGAATAAATATAGACTTGCCGCCCATAACCAAGTGAGTGAGAGTGTGTCCAAAGGCAACCATTATTGCATGTGTGTGTGTCCCGAACATATTGATAGAGGTATGTGATGTATGCATATGTGTTGAATACCCTACCCAATGCATGACATTGATGTGGTTCATGTGTTGAAAATCGGAGAGGTCCCCACACAGAGCAAGAGGTCGTTCATGACGTTTCATGTGCTCCCCCCTTCGATCCAGCAGGATGGATTCATGTGTACAGATGTGCTATTATATATATATATGTAATCTCACATCATGATCTATATCAAGACAAAACAAAAAATTAACCCCCTCCTAAGTTAAATTAGTTGACCTCTCTTGTGTTGTCGGTGAAAGTGATGGACCAAGCTGGTCACCCCCCCTCGAAGCATACTGTATACACACCTAGTAACATAGCCCTAAAAGAATTAATCCTCCTTGTTTGTCAAACGTGTACCTCTCGCTCACTGGTTCAAAGTGATGGATGACAACTCACAGGCCCAACACAAAAGCGAAGCCTACGTCGCACGTGAGTGATCATCCTATATAAGACTACGTACCACCGTCTGCATGCATGTGGCCTAAACATCTGTTTGTGTAATGTTTGAATATGCAATGCACAATTTTGATGTGGCACCACGTATATAGGAAACCAAAAAGTCCCCACAGAGAGCGCGGCATTCATGACGCGTGGCATGTGCTATATGTACGCCCCATTTGACACGTGGTATATATGTACTTCTACTGTATAGCACAAACCAAAAAAGAATCATTCCTTTATGATCAAATTAACCTCTCTCTCTCATTGGGTCAAAGTGATGGAGGTCTACCTTGCATGCCCACAGATGGAAGCGCCACACACAAATGAGTTCCAATATATAGGGCAACCACCGCGTGCATGGTATTGCGTGATGTTTGAATACCAATATAATGTACAACTTTGATGTGGAACCTGCCTCGGCAACCGAGAAGTCCCCACATGGAGCGAAGTTATGGAACACACATATATATATAGTGTATTCATGTTGCCCCACTTTGACATGTACATACTCCTATACCATGCATCATATATGTAACACAAACTAAAAAATAACCATCCTTGTTGTTCAAATTAGCCTCTCTCTCATTGTACGTTCAACTGGTCGACGATGACCTCGTGGGCCCACAAAGAGAGGCACATGCGAGTGATGTCATAGGACAAAACCACCGCATGCATGCGCCCGTGTGTTATGTGATGTCTGAATACCCAATGCAAAACTTTGACGTGGCACATGATTCGCAAACCGAAAACGCACTACACCACGATGCGTGTAGCCCCCTCACTGTAAGCTGGCGGGAGTGTGTACGCACGTGCTCGAACTTTGATATGGAATCCCACCATGATCCACAACACACACATACCAAGATGAATCCACCTTTTGGTCAAATTAATGCCTCTCGTTGTCGGTGGAAACTAAAAACCTTTGCCGGCTAACGAATGGGCACGTCGCTGATAACCGCATGAGGGAGAGTGTCCGAGAGGACCACCAATGCATGCATGTGGCCCGGACATTATGTATGAAAGGGTTGTGTAATGCTTTAAATAACCAATTCATGACTTTGATGTGGCATATATGACTCACAAAATGATCAATAATCCCACACAGAGGTTCACGACTCATAGTGTACTGCCGGACCCCTCCCCCACCCCCACACAGACAGACACACACATCCCGCACCACCACAGCCACTCTGATGCATGTCAAACTTTTTCTGCAGTGAACATGTGACGAAAGGCGGAGTGTCGTGTTAATTTTAAAAAAACAGACATCTTTCGACCATTTTTATACATTGATTGATTTCCTAGGGATTTAATGTGCAAAAATCTAATTTGAGCTACATGTGCACCAAAATGGATTGCAAAATCATATGTGTCCCTAGGTGCATGTTTCCCTGTGCAAGAGATTTCAAAATATTGAGAATATATATTTTTAAAATTCAGTAAATCCAAAACTTATTTGAAATTCATGAAACTTATTGTGGTGTCATATATGGACACTAGTAGACTATGATATTGTATTTTTTCGTCAACGAGACCCGTTTTGATATAATCTTCATACACACGGGATATTAATACAAACTGGCAACCAATATATCATCCGGATTATTTATTCAGACCATGTGCGTTAGACCGTGCCATCCTTCAGTTAAGAAGTAAAGCGGCAGAAAATAAACCAAAAAATATACATGCTGCCACACGCCCCGTGTGCCGTGCGAGCAGGCGTGAGTTGACAGGACGCATGTGAGCAGTCTGCCACGTAGGCATATCGGGAGGCGTGCATGCATGTGTGCATGTTGACGGGAGGCGTGCGAGTAGCTGTGTGAAATGATGGTAGGAATGGCAGAAGTTTGCCGCATAGGCTCACCGGGAGGCGAGACAACTTTTGACCGAGCCTGCCGCTCCCACTGGTCCGTATTAATTGCGCGCCCAAGCCGCTGGCCATATTAGGCGGCCGCACCCCCGGTCCATTGCCGTCACCAACGTCTGGACTCTGGATTGTATGACCATGCTGCCGAAGCGCACCATCAGAGGGAGTGGCAATGCCGGGGCTGGTGAAGTACCCGCGCAACGCGTGAAGCTGGGCACAGAGGTTGTTGTCGCCACCGACGAGGTCTCGCGGGGGCAGCGTCACGACCTTGATTTCGTCGGCGCCGTCGTGCCCCCCCTGCCAAAGCCGGAGGTAAACAGCAACTCCGGCAACGACTGCGACTCCGACGAAAAACCGGTTAGTCATCTATATACCCATTTGTGCAGCAAACATATCATGTGTTTTCACTGGTTACTCCCCGTCTATATTTTTTCTGGAATACAAATCCTATGGACATCTTCTCTCATTCCATGAAATCAAAGTAATTAAGATGCGTTAGATGCACGTAGTATATTGATTGTTTGAATGTTATCCGGATAAAGTTAGTGATTAATTGTTTGTTCTGTACTAACGATTTTTCCTAATAATCCGACTAGGGTTAGCTTGCGTGCTAATAATTCTTGGCCAGATCTTGAGAATTGATTTTGAATGTCCTACATATATGGTTGTGCCTTTTTTCCTCCCGATCTTGAGAATTGATTTTGAATGTCCTACATGTTATGCCATTTTTTCTTCTTTCAGATTGGTATGTAGACAGATGAGGCTCCAGCCAGCGCCGCCGTCGGATGTAGATCTTGGACCCAGTTGTGCGGCCAGAAGCGGCCCCCTAGACCCGAGGAACTAGTAGAATATCCGGCGGACCGCATCAGCGATCTCCCAGAGGTCATCCTTGGGGAGATCGTCTCCCTTCTCCCCACCAAGGATGGCTACTGCACACAAGTCCTCGCATCTCGGTGGTGCACTCTATGGAGCACCGCGCCTCTTAATCTCGACTAAGGTCAGCTATCTGTCGATGATGATTCTGAACTCCCCGGAGCCATCATCTCATCCCACGAGGGCTCCGTTCAACGCATATACATCCCGACATGCTACCTACTAGGCATACCCTGCACAGTGGCTGCCTGGCTGAAATCCTGTCAATTTGATAAACTCCAGCAGCTTGAGTTCTAACATGACTATGTATGTAACATACCACTAACCGATGTATCTGTGCCCTCACGACCAATGTCCATCTCATGGTTTTCCTCCACTCTCCACACCGCCACCTTGGCCCGGTGCCATCTAGCAGACAATTTAGTACAAATGCTTCAACTCCCACTCCTAAAAAACGTGTGCTTGTGGTGGTTGATCTGTGAGAGGCCGCACTGCACAACATCATCCACTCTAGCTACCCTACCCTGGAGCGCTTGCTGCTTGTTTTTGGAATGGAAATTCGTATCCATTGTCTCAAAATAAAGTCGCCCCACCATGTAAGCATGGTAATTTGTTTTTTGGACATGATCTCATCATCAAAGATGCCCCTTCACTTCAAAGGTTGCTCCTTGATTCTGGTATAGTACCTTTGCAAATAAATGTAGTCTCTGCGCCTAAAGTGGAGACCTTGGGTGCAATTTGTGATCCTTTTAGATGGTTCAAGATGGTGTTTGGCTCCACACCTGTTGAGGTATTGTATATTATTCACGTAAACATTTGTTATATGCTTTTTTTCATTTGTGCGCATAAGTATCATCTTGGAGTACACTTTCAGTACTAATATTATGTTCTATGCTTAGTGAAGAGCTTGCCCATCCTATCAGTGGTGGTGGATTATGTCAAGACCTTACATATCAGCATGTGGTGTTTTGATCTCAACATGATTATTGGCTTGCGGCAGTGCTTTCCATGTCTGGAGAATTTGTATCTAAAGGTGATGATTTCACGCACATTGAAAGTCCATATATAATGTACTATAATTAATCATTCAGTTATCCCTCTTTCAACATAATATTTTTTAGACATTAAGTGTTTTCAATCTTCATCTCTATTTAGGCACTAACACATGGAGAAAAAAGTATAACCAATCGATGGTTCAAGACGCACCAAGATTTTCTCAGATCTCATGACATTCGTTTGAAGACAGTAACGCTGGAAGGATATGCATCCAAAAATGCAAACACTATCTTTGTCACATTCTTCATGTTGAATGCGAAGGCACAATTTCCCGTGTTGATTAAGTTATTTGACAAGAAATTTCTTACGGCTACAAGTGTTGAATGGCATATAAGAAGTTTCAGGTGGATAAAAGGGCTTCTGAATGTGCTCGACTTCTATTTACAACAGCTTGTTATCATGTAGCAATAGAATTTCTGGTCCAGGATCTTGATTTTATGGATCAGACCGATCCATTTGATTGTGACTGCCGAAAACTTTGGTTGAGTTAGTTCTTATTGTCCTGTTCAATCTGGATTTTGTGTAAGCCTGGTGAGTAGTTAATCATCATGCTTTTGTACCTTCTGTAAGCTGGAGTTAGATATTATTGCCCTTTTCAACTCGGTGTTGACCCATATTTTCTTTCATACTGGGCCAATGGCTTGCCATTTCTTTAATTAATACATAAATATTATAAGCATTCACAACATAGGGAAAGAATCTCACTCTCACGGGATCCTTGAGATCTTTGTTCATTGTAGAACCGCAAGTTCTCAGCGCCCACCAGCACCGACAAACTTATTTTTAGCTAGCACACCAAATGTGATGTAATTCTTAATAAGAAAAGATGCATGGTAGTGATAGATTTGAATTTGTCTTTTGGGACCTACGAGGAAAAAGCCTATCTTGGGCGGTGCCGACTCGACGATAAACATCGAGAAACCTTGTTTTATTATTACTGTAAATCCAAAACTCGCGTCAAAAAACATGAAACTTGGCATGGTGTAATGTTATAACACCAACATGTTGTGGTAATAATTTAGTCCAACTTGGGACAAGTTTTGGTACAAACTTGTTACAAACCGGAGCTTCTCTCAAAAAGGCCCATGGTCCCGAAAGGGACCTTGTCACCTATGTGTGCGAAACGACATACACTGTCTCTTCCCTCCTTGATTTATTTTACAGAGGCAACATGCAACTATAGTAGCGTCGTCCTAAAAATATGAAATTATTCATGGTTTGTTTTGCCTTTTTATACATTATTTGAGTTTCCTAGGCATTTTGGAACGTACTTTGCTGTGTGCAAAGGTCATGTGTGTACGAGCCACATATGTAATTGGATGTTCAATCTATTTATGGAATCAAGTCCTTATAAGTTTTAAGTACATATGCTGTTGTTCTGTGTGCAATGACATCGCACACAGACCATACTGGGGAACTCGTCGGTGATGATTTCATCAATCACTAACAATTCTATACCACCAAGGGTTTGCCCACAACACACATGGCTTATTAGCAGCAATCATCTGTGTTATTATCAATCTTCACACACATTTCTGATTACAGACCTGTTTGCCACATATCACACACATCTTGTTATATTGAACCGTTTCTGTTCTCTTGGTTCAAAGCAAACAGTTCATTCGAGTGAACCGCATGTCGTATATCGCACACACCTTGATCTGGCTAACCGTTTCTTTTGGGTCGCCTAATCACAAACATTTCATCTGAGTGAACCGTATGTTGTATATTGCACACACCTTCTGTCGGCATTCTGGGAACGGGGGTACCCAGACATGCCTGCCTGCGGCACGCGGCATGGCTCGCCAATGGCCTGGTATGGCCCAGCTTTAGCATCGACAACTCAAGACCCTCGCGAGGCGGATGACACCAAGACCTCCACGGGGAGCGGCCTCCTCAGGCTGGCTCCCGAGGAGCGGAGATTCCTATGCAAGCCTCACCTCGTGAGGATTGGCTGACATGAGCTGTGACGACCAAGGCCAGGCGGGTGCTAGCGGGCACAGTGTACCAATTTCCACTTTGGTGCTAAGGAGGCAAGCGCAGACGCGGAGTCCTGAGGAATTAGCCAAAGGTTTCCATTCCGGTGCTACAAGACCAAGACCGCTAGGATGGCAGGACAGAGGTCATCGCTGAGCCCACTGTAGCGTCATGACAAGAGGCTTTCGTAGGCGGAGACTACTTTTGTCAGGATAGCATGTACTAGTTGTCTCCCTTCGAATTTGGCCATTGTGGGATCCCTTCCCGCCTTCATTTGGGAAGAAGACCAAGGACACTATAAATAGCACTTCGCCACCACCATAGGATCGGATCGAATCCATTCCATCCTCACACTCACCAGATCACTCGAGCCGAAGAACACTCCTCCTCCTAAGGTTGTTCTCCCACTGTACTAGTTCATCC
This sequence comes from Triticum urartu, assembly GCF_003073215.2. Classification (NCBI taxonomy): domain Eukaryota; kingdom Viridiplantae; phylum Streptophyta; class Magnoliopsida; order Poales; family Poaceae; genus Triticum; species Triticum urartu. The sequence continues at coordinate 304,540,335 of NC_053025.1, forward strand.
TCAACCCCTCGAGGCCAATCCACCACAAAGCAGGAGTAGGGTTTTACACCGCAAGGTGGCCCAAACCTGGGTAAATTGTTGTGTCTCGTTTTCTTCCTGTTCATCAAGCTAGGCACCCCAGAGTAGTCAGGCTAGGGAGGTTGAGTTATTCGCATGCACCCCAGAGTTCTAACCTCTCAAGGGTTTGCGTGACCCGAAATCCGACATTTGGCATGCCAGGTAGGGGTGCATCGGAACCTCTCTTCCTCTAGTCAATTTGCCATCGTTTCGCCATCCCCATGGCTGATGCTCGTCCAGTTTCTGCTGAGCGCCGGGCCGCCCTTGCCTCCTGCATTGCCCAGACGGCACCCGCTGGTGACGGAGCTCCCCGCCGTTCCCAATCCCCCGCGGCCAATGCTACCACCGGCCACGCGACCGACGAGCAGTAGGCTTCATCGATGCAGGCCTCCGTGCGGTGCGATGGATGCAGCGCCAGCCTGTCGCTAACCCCTGCGGTCGCTTCATCGTCTCATGCTCGCCGCGGGCTGGCAAACGTGCAAGCCCCGCTGCTTATGGCACGCGAGCTCCTGCGCTACTACCCCATCGGTGACCTCTAAGAGGACAGGCTGGATCGCATCGCCAAGCTTGTCGGCACCGCCGGAGAGTCTCCTATGCCATCTCGCTCGCTGCCTCACCCGCCGCCTGCCGCGGGTGACATGGCTCATGAAGCACCTCGTCCACCTCACAGGCAGGACGCCATCATCTAGCCAAGGTGCGAGGCTCCATGGCGCGACGCGCCGCGCAAGGCGCCGGCACACGACAAGGAAAGCTGCTAGGTGGTGCAGTGGCTGCAAGGAGAGGCGCGTGCGCTCCCAGCACCGCCACGTCAAGACCGTGCGCCACCTGCGGTGAAGGCGCGCGAGCGCCAAGATCGGGCTCCACCTCCACGGCAGGCTCCTGTGACCACGCCTGGATGCCGCGCATTCACCATGGAGCTGTGCAACGTCATTTGGCCAGGGAAGTTCAATCCTGACCTGCCTCGACGCTACGACGGCACCCCCGACCCTACTGAGTTCCTACAGTTCTATGAGCTGAGCATCGAGGCGGCCAACAACGATGACAAGGTTATGGAGAAATGGTTTCCCATAGCCCTCAAAGATGGCACACTCGTGGCTCCTGAACCTCCCCGCGGGATCGATCGCTTCCTGGGACAAGACGCGAGAGCATTTCATCACCAACTTCCAGGGCACTCGCGACCGCCCGCCGGCTGCGGGTGACCTGCGACGCATCAAGCAGCAGCCAGGAGAAACCTTGCAGAAGTACATCCAACGCTTCAATAGTTATTGCCTCAAGATCCCCAAGGTGTCAGATGAGGCCATCATCTCGGCATTCACTGATGGTGTCCATGACGTCAAGATGAAGGAGGAGCTCGCCATACACGAGGATCTATGCACGGCCCTGGAGATGTTCAACATGGCAACCAAGTGTGTGAGAGATAAGGAGGGACACCTCTCCCTCCTCGAGCTCCCTGAGGCTGACTGTCACACCCTCGATGCGACTATAGCTCCCATGTGTCGAGGCACGACTTAGAGGCATAATCGCATTGAAGGCATATGTCGCAAGTTAGGCAATCTTCACAACATCCCATGATAATAATAAAGGGGAGATAACATAGTTAGCTTACACTTGCCACGTCAATCAAGTACATAAATAACATTACATCATCCAAAGACTCATGGCCCGACTACGGCGCCAAAATAAAAGAGAACCCAACATGCGACACGGTCCCAATCACCCCCAACTGGGCACCACTACTGATCATCGGGAAAGGAAACATAGTAACGTTGAGAGTCTTCATCGAACTCCCACTTGAGCTCATACGCGTCTCCTGGAGCGGAATCATCAGGCCTTGCATCTGGTGTAATAGTAATCTGTGAGCCACAGGGACTCAGCAATCTTGCACCCTCGCAATCAAGACTATTTAAGCTTATAGGTATGGCAAGGTAAAAATAAGTGGAACTGCAGCAAGCGACTAACAAGTATGGTGGCTAACTTATTAGCAAAAGAGAGCAAGAAGAGGAGGCAAAGCGCGAGCGTGAAACTAGAGAGCAACCTGCGCAAACATTACTCCAACACCGTGTCCACTTCCCGGACTCCGCCGAGAAGAGGCCATCAGGGTAACACACTCAGTTGATTCATTTTAATTAATTAAGGTTCTAGTTATCTACAACCGGACATTAACAAATTCCCATCTGCCCATAACCGCAGGCACGGCTTTCGAAAGTTCAATCCCTGCAGGGGAGTCCCAACTTAGCCCATGACAAGCTCTCACGGTCAACGAAGGAATAGACCTCCTCCCAAGACGTTTCGATCAGACTCGGTATCTCGGTAATTCAAGACAACTCCGACAATGGTAAAACAAGTCCAGCAACACTGCCCGCTGTGCCGACAAATCCCGATAGGAGCTGCACATATCTCGTTCTCAGGGCACACTGGATAAGCTAAGCATACGGGAGCCAACGTAACCCAAGTTGCCAAGGGACGGCCCCGCACGGTGCTCTAGGTTGGACCAACACTCAGAGCAGCACTGGCCCGGGGGGGTTAAAATAATGATGACCCTTGAGTCCACGAAACCCAAGGGAAAAGGCTAGGTGGAAAATGGTAAAACCAAGGTTGGGCATTGCTGGAGGAGTTTTATTCAAGGCGGACTGTCAAGGGGTTCCCATTATAACCCAACCGCGTAAGGAACGCAAAATCTAGGAACATAACACCGATATGACGGAAACTAGGGCTGCAAGAGTGGAACAAAACACTAGGCGAGAGGCCGAGCCTTCCACCCTTTACCAACTATATAGATGCATTGAGATAACAAGATAATATAATGATATCCCAACAAGTAAATAAATGTTCCAACGAGGAACGGCCTCCAATCTTCACCTGCAACTAGCAACGCTATAAGAGGGGCTAAGCAAAGCGGTAACATAGCCAATCAACGGTTTGCTAGGACAATGGTGGGTTAGAGGTTTGACATGGCAATTTGGGAGGCTTGCAAGCAATTGGTAGGCATCGTATCAATGGCATAGCAAAAGAGCGAGCAAACTAGCATAGCAAAGATAGTAGTGATTTCGAGGGTATGATCATCTTGCCTGCACAGTTGTCAGAGTTGACTGGATCCTCGAAAGCAAGCTCAACGGGCTCCTCGTTAGCAAACTCGTCTCCCAGCTCTACCCAAACAAGACAAACAAGCAACAAGGACACAATCAACCACGTGCAAACTCAAACAACACAATGCAAAGATGGTATGCTATGCGGGATGCGATGCGGGATGCAAAATGCAAGATATGACAGAAAATGCATGAACCTGGCCTCAACTTGGAATTACAAGTGTGCCAATGAAAGATGAGATGAAATCGCTTGAAAATGATATAAAGAACGCCGGAATCGGAGTTACGGTTTGGAAATGGCAAGCGATTCAAAAATGACACCGGTCTGCGATTTTCAGCAAGTAGGCATCTTAATGCAACGAGATGAACATGCTACAGCACCCAAACATGACAACAAAATACATGGCAGGGATGCTTACAAGATGCTTAACAAAAGTCTAGCACTGAGCTACGGCCAATTCATCCATTAACAGGTTCAAACAAGCATGGCAAAAATGCAAATGACAAACAAACCTCAGACTTGGTGAAATTAACACTTGTCTGGAATTTCAGATCAGGTAGCCCTCTTCGGAGCAACAAAATTACATGCTACAGGATCTTAACATGGCAAAGTAAATCATGGCATGGAGCTACTCAAAGAGCTTAACAAAAGTCCCTTAGTGACCTTGAGCCAAAAAGGACCAGAAAATACAATTGCAAGCATGTGAACATAGCAAAAACATAATCAGTTTCCAGACTTTTGGTGAAAACTGGCACATGCTGAAATATAACTCAAGTAGGCATGTTTACGAGGTCGATGCACTCACTATGGTGCAAGTCAGGGCAAGAAAAGCATACAACTAACAAGAAGGCACAAAATACAAGCTAGAAATGGCAAGAACAATAGCATAGCATGCACGGATCAACTACAACATCACCGGCAAAATTGCAAACAAGTTGACAATCTGCCCAGATTCACAAAGTAGCAAATGTAGAGCTCGATTGACTCAAGCTAGGGTGCTCCATAATTGCAAACAAAGACATGAATGGATAGAGCACTACAAGATTAACAAAACATCCTTACTGATCATCCTCAAAAGAGGCACGGATCACTAGGAAACAACATGAACATATGGCATCATGAGATAAACAGCTCCAGGACTTGGCGAAATCACCAAGTCCCTGAAAACAGAGTTACTAAGTGCACCACTTTGCAAGGTTGCACTAGACACCACACACATCCTAAAAATACATGGGTTGCACCTCTGGAAATATGACAAAACCCTTAACAAAACAAAAGTAGAGCATCAGGGTATAGCATGCACACATTAATCATGGCAAAAATGACAAAAGTGCTAAACGGAGTAGCAGATCTGACAATTATCTCAAGTAGCCCTCTTCTAGCAGCATTTCGGGCATCAAGATGAGCTCAAATGAAAATGATGCAATGGAATGAAATGATGTACTCTCTGAGATGAACATTTTGATATGCTATATGCATGAATCGGAGCTACGGATGCAAAGTTACAGAGCCGTGAACATGAGCACTTGAACTAAAATTATCAGGGACTTAGACGAAATTTTACCCTCCAGATCTAGGGTTTCGGCGGGCACACGAACCAAGGTTCGCCGGCGACGGGCAGGGCAGCGGCCGGAGGGGGAGATGGCCGGGGCGGCCTCCACGGCGCGGGGCGCCGGCGGCCGGGGCGGCGTGAGACGGCAGCCGCGGCGCGGGGCGGCGCCCGCGGGCTGGCGGCGGCGGAGTGCGCGGCGATGGTGGCGGCGGTCGGAGGAGCTGCGGCGCGTGGCGCCAGCGTGGAGAGGCGGCGGCGGCTCGGCCGCGGAGAGAGGAGGCGGGCAGCGCAGCGAGGCGGTCGGGCGGCGCGGGGAACGGGCCGCGCGTTGGCCCGGTTCGGGCTCGCCCGGGCCGCGGCGGCTGAGGTGATGTGGGCGCGGGGACCGACCAATGACGAGGCGACACATGGTGGCGGAGCTGAATTCGGACGTGTCCGTCAGTGCAGATCTTGTCCGGCGGCGCGCGAGGGGATTTTTAGGGTTTCGGAGGTAGGAGGAGATCCGAAAATCGGGGGGTGTTTTAGTAGGCATAGAGGGAGCTAGGAGAGTCCAAATGAGGTGCGGTTTTCGGCCACGCGATCGTGATCGAACGATCTAGATGATGGAGCAGAGTTTGGTGGGTTTTGGGCCAAATTGGAGGGGTGTTGGGCTGCAACACACACGAGGCCTTTTCGGTCCCTCGGTTAACCGTTGGAGTATCAAACGAAGTCCAAATGATACGAAACTTGACAGGCGGTCTACCGGTAGTAAACCAAGACCGCTTGGCAAGTCTCGGTCCAATCCAGAAACGTTTAATCCCCACACACGAAAGAAAGCTAGAAACGACCACCGGAGGAGAATGAAGCGCCGGAATGCAAAACGGACAACGGGGAAAATGCTCGAATGCATGAGACGAACACGTATGCAAACGCAATGCACATGATGACATGATATGAGATGCATGACACCGACAACAACACACGGAGACAAAACCCGAACCCGAGGAAATAAATATAACTTAACACCGGAAACGGCAAGAGTTGGAATACAAATTGGGAAAGTTACATCCGGGGTGTTACACTGACCCAGAAGACAAGAAGACCAAGGCCAAGGATGTGAAGCACAATGGGCCAGTCGTACTCGCGGCTGATACGTCTCCAACGTATTTATAATTTTTTATTGCTCCATGCTATATTATCTACTGTTTTTGACATTATTGGGCTTTATTATCCACTTTTATATTATTTTTGGGACTAACCTATTAACAGGAGGCTCAGCCGAGAATTGCTGTTTTTTTTGCCTGTTTTAGGGTTTCGAAGAAAAGGAATATCAAACGGAGTCCAAACGGAATGAAACCTTCGGGAACGTGATTTTCTCACCGAATACAACTCAGGAGACTTGGACCGTATGTCAAGCCAACTAAGAGGTGGCCACGAGGTAGGGGGGCGCGCCTGACCCCCCCAGGCGCGCCCTCCATCCTCGTGGGCCCCATGTTGCTCCATCGACGTACTTCTTCCTCCTATATATACCCACGTACCCCCAAACAATCAGATACGGAGCCAAAAACCTAATTCCACCACCGTAACTTTCTGTATCCACAAGATCCCATCTTGGGGCCTGTTCCGGAGCTCCGTCGGAGGGGGCATCGATCACGGAATGCTTCTACATCAACACCATAGCCTCTCCGATGAAGTGTGAGTAGTTTACTTTAGACCTACGGGTCCATAGTTACTAGCTAGATGGCTTCTTCTCTCTTTTGTGGATCTCAATACAATGTTCTCCCCCCTCTTGTGGAGATCTATTTGATGAAATCTTCTTTTTGCGGTGTGTTTGTTGAGACCGATGAATTGTGGGTTTATGATCAAGTCTATCTATGAATAATATTTGAATCTTCTCTGAATTCTTTTTTGTATGATTGGTTATCTTTGCAAGTCTCTTCGAATTATCAGTTTGGTTTGGCCTACTAGATTGATCTTTCTTGCAATGGGAGAAGTGCTTAGCTTTGGGTTAAATCTTGCGGTGTCCTTTCCCGGTGACAGTAAGGGCAGCAAGGCACGCATTGTAGTGTTGCCATCGAGGATAAGAAGATTGGGTTTTCTTCATATTGCATGAGTCTATCCCTCTACATCATGTCATCTTGCTCAAGGTGTTACTCTGTTTTTAACTTAATACTCTAGATGCATGCTGGATAGCGGTCAATGAGTGGAGTAATAGTAGTAGATGCAGGCAGGAGTCGGTCTACTTGTCTCAGACGTGATGCCTATATACATGATCATACCTAGATATTCTCATAACTATGCTCACTTCTGTCAATTGCTCAACAGTAATTTTTTCACCCACCGTAGAATATTTATGCTCTCGAGAGAAGCCACTAGTGAAACCTATGGCCCCCGGGTCTATCTTTATCATATTAATCTCCTACTATTTAGTTATTTACTTTTCTATTTACTTTGCCTTTATTTTACTTTGCATCTTTATCATAAAAATACCAAAAATATTATCTTTATCATATCTATCAGATCTCACTCTCGTAAGTGGCCCTATAGGGGTTGACAACCCCTATTGGCGTTGGTTGTGAGGATTTATTTGTTTTGTGCAGGTACGAGGGACTCGCGCGTAGCCTCCTACTGGATTGATACCTTGGTTCTCAAAAACTGAGGGAAATACTTACGCTACTTTGCTGCATCATTCCTTCCTCTTCGGGGAAAACCAACGCAGTGCTAAAAGAGGTAGCAAGAAGGATTTCTGGTGCCGTTGCCGGGGAAGTCTACGCAAAAGTCAACATACCAAGTACCCATCACATACCCATATCTCCCGCATTACATTATTTGCCATTTGCCTCTTGTTTTCCTCTCCCCCCAATTCACCCTTGCCGTTTTATTCGCCCTCTCTCTCTCTATCCTCCCTCTCTTTCCTCTTGCCTTTCTTCCGCTATGTCTGAATCAAAAAGGGTTGGGGGTCCTCTCCAGAGTTTTAGTACTTTGGACAACCCCTCTATCCTCGCTAAACTTATAAATAAGGATACTATGGAAAAACCTACCGGAGTTATCAATGAGAGTCTTAATAATTTTGATGAAGATGATTCTGGAATTTTTCGTTATTTACTTGATGAATCTTTGAAAGATGCTTGGTATAGACTATTAAGGACCAGGGCTAGCTATGTTCCTCAATATCAAATTGAAGTTTACCTAAAAAGCTTTTATATTGCCCTTCCTTCTTATTTTAAGCATGTCTTGATTCTATATTTGAAGAAGGTTTCCTTGAAGGGGATTTCGTAGACACTTATGAGAAAATGAAAACTATATTTGGGCACCCCATGAATGAGAAAGTTGAATCTACATCTCTTTTGCTCTCTTACCAAAATGAATCTATTAAAGAGATAAAGGCTAGCCTAGATACAAACTTCCGTAACATACTTAATCTTTCTTCTACCATTAATAGCCATGTGCTTTATCAAAATAGAAGGATTAATTCTATGGATAGGAAGTTTGCTCTTTTCTTTCCTAATACCAAAGATGGCAATACCTAGATCTATTCTTGCTTGTTATGCCTAGCTAGGAGCGTTAAACAATAGCTCTTGTTGGCAGGCAACCCAATTTTATTTTTATTACTTGGCTTTTGCTCATGCTTAGTAATAAATAAATTATTTAGCCTCTGTTTTGGTTGTGTTTTTTGTGTTTAATTAGTGTTTGTGCCAAGTAGAACCGTTGGGAAGACTTGGGGAAAGTCTTGTTGAACTTGCTGTAAAAAACAGAAACTTTAGCGCTCACGAGAACTGCTGTCATTTTTATTTGGAAAGTGATATTTAGTTAATTCTTTTTGCATATGATTAATAGATAAATTCCTCACGTCCAGCAATTTATTTTAGAATTTTTGGGGTTCCAGATCTTGCGCTAGCTACAGATTACTACAGACTGTTCTGTTTTTGACAGATTCTGTTTTGCGTGTGTTGTTTGCTTATTTTGATGAATCTATGGCTAGTAAAATAGTTTATGAACCATAGAGAAGTTGGAATACAGTAGGTATAACACCCATATAAATAAAGAATGAGTTCATTACAGTACCTTGAAGTGGTCTTTTTTTTTCTTTCGCTAACGGAGCTCACGAGATTTTCTACATTAAGTTTTGTGTTGTGAAGTTTTCAAGTTTCGGGTAAAGATTTGATGGATTATGGAACAAGGAGTGGAAAGAGCCTTAGATTGGGGATGCCCATGGCACCCCCAAGATAATCTAAGGACACCTAAAAGCCAAAGCTTGGGGATGCCCCGGAAGGCATCCCCTCTTTCATCTACTTCTATCGGTTACTTTACTTGGAGCTATATTTTTATTTACCACTTGATATGTGTTTTTCTTGGAGCATCTTGTATGATTTGAGTCTTTGATTATTAGTTTACCACAATCATCGTTGCTTTACACATCTTTTGAGAGAGCCATACATGATTTGGAATTTGTTAGAATACTCTATGTGCTTCGCTTATATCTTTTGAGTTATATAATTTTGCTCTAGTGCTTCACTTATATCTTTTAGACCACGGTGGTGGATTTGTTTTATAGAAACTATTGATCTCTCATGCTTCACTTAGATTATTTTGAGAGTCTTAATAGCATGGTAATTTTCTTAAAATCCTAATATGCTTGGTATGCAAGATTAATAATAAAACTTTCTTATGAGTGTGTTGAATACTATGATAAGTTTGATACTTGATAATTGTTTTGAGATATGGAGAGGGTGATATTAAAGTCATGCTAGTTGAGTAGTTGAGAATTTGAGAAATACATGTGTTGAAGCTTGTGATTCCTGTAGCATGCACGTATGGTGAACCGTTATGTGATGAAGTCGGAGCATGATTTATTTATTGATTGTCTTCCTTATGAGTGGCGGTCGGGGACGAGCGATGGTCTTTTCCTACCAATCTATCCCCCTAGGAGAATGCGCGTAATACTTTGCTTTGATAACTTGTAGATTTTTGCAATAAGTATATGAGTTCTTTATGACTAATGTTGAGTCCATGGATTATACGCACTCTCACCCTTCCACCTTTGCTAGCCTCTCTAATACCGCGCACCTTTCGCCGGTATCATACACCCACCGTATACCTTCCTAAAAACAGCCACCATACCTACCTATTATGGCATTTACATAGCCATTCCGAGATATATTGCCATGCAACTTTCCACCATTCCGTTCATGACACACTCCATCATTGTCATATTGCTTAGCATGATCATGTAGTTGACATAGTATTTGTGGCAAAGCCACCGTTCATAATTCTTTCATACTTATCACTCATGAATCATTGCATATCCCGGTACACCGCCGGAGGCATTCATATAGAGTCATATTTTTTTCAAAGTATCGAGTTGTAACTGTTGAGTTTTGTAAGAAAAATAAAAGTGTGATGATCATCATTATTAGAGCATTGTCCCAGTGAGGAAAAGGATGATGGAGACTATGACTCCCCCACAAGTCGGGATGAGACTCCGGACGAAAAATAAAAAAAGAGAGAGAAAAGAGGCCATAAAAAAAGAGAAAAGGCCCAAAGAAAAAATAATAAAAAATGAGAGAAAAATAGAGAAGGGACAATGTTACTATCCTTTTACCACACTTGTGCTTCAAAGTAGCACCATGATCTTCATAGTAGAGAGTCTCTCATGTTATCACTTTCATATACTAGTGGGAATTTTTTCATTATAGAACTTGGCTTGTATATTCCAATGATGGGCTTCCTCAAAATTGCCCTAGGTCTTCATGAGAAAGCAAGTTGGATGCACACCCACTTAGTTTCTTTTTGAGCTTTCATATACTTTTAGCTCTAGTGCATCCGTTGCATGGCAATCCCTACTCACTCACATTGATATCTATTGATGGGCATCTCCATAGCCCGTTGATACGCCTAGTTGAGGTGAGACTATCTTCCCCTTTTTGTCTTCTCCACAACCACCACTCTATTCCACCTATAGTGCTATATCCATGGCTCACGCTCATGTATTGCATGAAGATTGATTTTTTTTTGAGAATGTCAAAAGTATGAAACAATTGCTTGGCTTGTCATCGGGGTTGTGCATGATTTAAATATTTGGTGTGGTGAATATAGAGCATAGCCAGACTATATGGTTTTGTAGGGATAACTTTCTTTAGCCATGTTATTTTAAGAAGACATAATTGCTTTGTTAGTATGATTGAAGTATTATTATTTTCTATGTCAATATAAACTTTTGTCTTAAATCTTTCGGATCTGAATATTCATACCACAATTAAGAATAATTACATTAAAATTATGCCAAGTAGCACTTCACATCAAAAATTCTGTTTTATCATTTACCTACTCGAGGACAAGCAGGAATTAAGCTTGGGGATGCTTGATACGTGTAACGCCCTCAATGCGGCTATATCTCCCACGTGTCGAAGCATGACTTAGAGGCATAACCGCATTGAAAGCAATGTCGCAAGTGAGGTAATCTTCACACAACCCATGTAATACATAAGGGAAAAGATACATAGTTGGCTTACACTCGCCACTTCACACAATTACATGAATAAAGCATTACATCATCCAAATACAATCAAGGCCCGACTACAGAGCTAAAATAAAAGAAGACTACCCCAAATGCTACACAGATCCCCGATCGTCCCGACTGGCCTCCGCTACTTATCAACTAGAACGAAACAACACAAAGGACAAGGTCTTCATCGAGCTCCTCCTTGAGCTTGGTTGCGTCACCTGCTCGGTATCATCGGCACCTGCAAACTGGTTTTGGAAGTATCTGTGAGCCACGGGGACTCAGCAATCTTGCACCCTCGTGATCAAGACTATTTAAGCTTATAGGAAGGGTAAAATGTATGAGGTGGAGCTGCAGCAAGCGACTAGCATATATGGTGGCTAACATACACAAATGAGAGCGAGAAGAGAAGGCAAAGCAAGTTTCGAGAATCTATGATCAAGAAGTGATCCTAGAACAACCTACATCAAGCATAACTCCAACACCGTGTTCACTTCCCGGACTCCGCCGGAAAGAGACCATCACGGTTACACACGCGGTTGATGCATTTTAATTAAGGTCAACTTCAGGTTTTCTACAACCGGACGTTAACAAATTCCCATCTTCCCATAACCGCGGGCACGGCTTTCGAAAGTTCAAATCCCTGCAGGGGTGTCCCAACTTAGCCCATCACAAGCTCTCACGGTCAACGAAGGATATTCCTTCTAGCGGGAAGACCCGATCAGACTCGGAATCCCGGTTACAAGAAATTTCGACAATGGTAAAACAAGACCAGCAAAGCCACCCAGATGTGCCGACAAATCCCGATAGGAGCTGCACATATCTCGTTCTCAGGGCACACCGGATGAGCCAGACGTCGGGTGGGCCAGCCCAGAGTTGCCCCTGGTAGCTCCGGACATCGCTCAGTTTGGACCAACACTCAGAGGAGCACTCGCCCGGGGGTTTAAAATAAGGATGACCCTTGAGTCTGCAGAACCCAAGGGAAAGAAAAGGCTAGGTGGCAAATGGTAAAACCAATGTTGGGCCATGCTGGAGGAGTTTTACTCAAGGCGAACTGTCAAGGGGTTCCCATTATAACCCAACCGCGTAAGGAACACAAAATCCGGGAACATAACACTGATATGACGGAAACTAGGGCGGCAAGAGTGGAACAAAACACCAGGCATAAGGCCGAGCCTTCCACACTTTACCAAGTATATAGATGCATTAATTAAATAAGATATATTGTGATATCCCAACAAGTAAACATGTTCCAACAAGGAACAACATCTCCATGTTCCAACAAGGAACAAACTTCAATCTTCACCTGCAACTAACAACGCTATAAGAGGGGCTGAGCAAAGCGGTAACATAGCCAAACAACGGTTAGAGGCTTGGTTCAACAATATGGGAGGCAAGATAAGCAAGTGGTAGGTATCGCAGCATAGGCATAGCAAAAGAGCGAGCAACTAACCAAGCAAAGATAGAAGTGATTTCGAGGGTATGGTCATCTTGCCTGAAATCCCGCAAGGAATAAGAACAAGTCCATGAAGGAGACAAACGGGCGTAGTCGAACGGATCCTCACAAACGCGACATTACCGGAACCAACCCGAAGAAGCAACACCGGAAAGAAGCACACAAACATAGTAAACAACCACCACATGAACATGGCACGATGCACAAACAAGTATGATGCATGTCCGGTTTAATGAAGCATGGCAAGGTAAAGTGCACAAACAATCCTACAAATTAAGTGGAGCTCAATATGCAACGAGTTGCATATTGACGGAGCACCACATCAATTATTTAGTTCGATCTCGTTTATGTACCCAACAATATTAAATGTTGTTAAACATGGCAAGAGGGTGAAGCAAATGAAAACTACCCATCTAGTCAAGTTTAAATGAGGCCGGGAACAACAAACAACAAATCCGGAAACTCCTCATGTGCATATATTAGGTTAGGTCCTCTTCTGCCCTAAACCATATTTTAGAGTGGTTAGGCATGCAAAACAATGTCACCATGATAAACTAGACAAAATTCTACCCCATTTACATATAAATTTTATTAAAATCCGAGTTACAGTTATTTAGTTATGAAATAAATCATTTTAGCATGGCATAGGGGCAAATTTAAACAAACATCATTATAAACATTTTAAACATAGATGAAAGTGGCATATTATGAAACTGCACAAAATTCTAAGCAAGTTTCATATATAACTTATTTTAATCCGATGCACGATTTGTGAGATATTAAATGCATGAACTCTAGGGACTATTCTGCGAAACGGGTAGTACTCAGGAAATTAGCTAAAACGTTCTGCGGAAAAAAATACATCTCGGGCCGAATCTAGCCGGGCCAACCGGAGCAGAGGCGATGGGGGTCTCACCATGGGCCATAGCCCAGATCTGGAGAGGAGGAGGCCCAATCGCTGGATCCACATGCGTTGGAGCTGGGCCAGGCCCAGATCGAGCTCAAGGAGGAGGCGCTGGGCCACGCGACTTGCGGCCACATGCAGAGGAGGAACGACACGACGGCGACCGACGGATTCCACCGAGGGGACGGTGGCAGGCGGCGGGAATGGGCCCGGCTGATGACGGGAATGGGTGGATCCGGCCCTTGGGCACCGGATCTGACCGGATGTGGGCAAGGACGGCGAGGGCGGCACATATCCGGGCGAAGAAACGGCGGGGGTCGCGAGCTCCGGCGAACTCCATGCGGCGGCACGACGAAACTCGAGGATCTGCACGACACGGGGAGAGAGAGAGCTCTGTGAGAGAGAGATGAAGAAGGAGGGGCGGGGGAGAGAGAGAGACAGGGCGCTCGGGGTCCTCAACTCCGGCGAGAGGTCAGGCGGTGGCGCAGGGAGCTCGGGATCGAGCTCTCCCGATCCAGCTCAAACGAGGCGACGGGGCACAACGGTCGGGCTTGCGGCGGCCCATGATGGGCTCCCCGTGGGCCTGCAGGGCCGCGCGGTGGAGGGGAGACCCAGGGGCAACGTGGCCTCATCTCGTTGGGCAGGGCGGCGACGCTGCCCACTAGGGTGGCGCCATGTGGCAACGGCAAGGTGGCGGCACTGGAGGAGGCCAAGTGGCAGCGGCGGAGCAGATCTGACGGTGACAAGTGGCGGGTGTAGGCTGGGGCTGCGCGGAAAATGAGGAGGATAGTGGAAGAATGTCCAGATTTGGAAGGGGGGGTTCCCTTTTATAGCAAAAATGGCTAGGGTTGGGGTTCTAGGGGGTTTTCGGAGCGTTTCAGAGCCTCCGATCGCGATCTGACGGTCCGGAACGGAGGGGGGTTTAGGTGGGCTGCAGGTGGGTTGTGAAAAGAGGTTTGGCTGAGATGAGAGGAGAAGAGTGCAGCCCAGCAACTATTTCCGGAGACCGAAAACGTCCGACGTTAGACCGGCTATATTACCGCTATAGTTAATCGTTGGGGCGTCAAACGGATTCCGAATGCGATGAAACTTGACAGGCGGTCTATCTACACTATAATAAGACCACATGCCAACTTTCATCCCATTCCGAGAACATTTTACGGCCACTTATAAAATACTATTTCGGACATGCCACGGGCGCGTGCAAGTGTGTCTGGGCTCAGAACGGACAACAGAAGGAACTGGGAGAACCCGGGCGAATGCAAGTTTCGAAAACATGATGATGCAATGCACATGATGACATGACAAGATGCAACACACAAGAAAATGACAACGCAACAACAGCGAATAACTGGACGATACCTGGCACATCGGTCTCGAGGCATTACAACACTCCACCACTACGAGAGGATCTCGTCCCGAGATCTAGAATGGCACCGGAGGGAAAACGGAAGAGAAAGAGGAGAGGTAAAGCTAAGTTGCTTCTTTGAAAAACGAGTGAGACCAAAGAACCTTGCGAGGTTGAGCAATTTCCAGAAAAGAAAACAACTGAGATGAACGAAGTTGAAAACACTCCGCTAAGAAAGAGGAACAAGTAAGAACAAATTCGGGCAGCACTCTGGTTGAAAAGAACAAGAGTTGAATAAGAAATTGATAGGATGAAAAGAACTTGAGCAGAGTACACCACACTCCGGTTAAAAGGATAAGCTTGACAAGGACAAGAAGAAGGTTTGAAGAGAGCAGCAACACAATGTCTCCAGAAGAAAAGAGAGAATGAAATGGAATGAACGGAGGAGAAAATCAATATCTTTTATCTCGAATGAGCTTGAAAGCATCTTAGGGGAAGGGTCGAACGGAGTTGTTGACAAACCAACAACGCAAGGAATAATCTTGATACGGTCTAATGGAATACATCTCAAAATTATGAGGTGACAACCTGGCACTCACGGGAAGAAGAATTGGATTGGAATGAACAAGGAGACGAGAAAGCTATATCACCGGGAGGATAGATGAAGAACTAGGGTCGTTTATATGCACCATAAATAGCAACAAACCTTAGGGAAAGCTTTAGGTGAAATATGACCCAAGATAAATCCAATGAAGAGATTGAAGAATTTAAGATATCTCATTCTTGACAACATGTGAATCATGAAACACACAGAAAATGTCAAAATGACATAATACCACCTCAAAATATAAGATAAAGCGAATTGGACTTTGAGATGCAATATGAAGAATGCTTGAGCTCCTCTAAAAAGAATCTCGATGAAAACTTCGAGAAGGAATTAAATCCTCGATGAACCATCATGTAGAACCTTCATGAAGAACTCCGGTAATAAAAGAATTATCCAAAATAATTGAATGATGAAAATAATAAGATTGAAGCCTCGCAATGATTAGATGAAGCTTAGCAACGAGATAAAGAGAAAACTTGGCAATCCGGTAAAGAAAGATGAACAAATGGAAACAAGAATTTGATGAGCCTCCGGAATAAGGAATTGAATTTAGTCGATGAAACAAGAATAAGAATTACATTATGCTTATCCTTCATCAATTAAATTGATGACAATCAACGGATTTGACATAGTACTTATTCTCGTAGCAAAGATTAAGAGAGATATAACATAAACTTGAGAAGGTCTTCAATGATCCACCGTTAGAGTTTGAAAGAACGAAAGAATTGATATGATATTGAAGGAAGAAGAATCTTGGTCAAACCACCATAAGAATTGAAAATGAACGAAGAGAAGATAAAGAAACACTGGGAAGAATTTGCAAATGAATGAAGATGCTTGAGAGAATTTATATATGAGAGAACGAAGAGATCATGCACTGATTAGAGGATATTTGATCGATGTACCGGTAAGAATTGAAAATGAGAGCTGAAATCTAGAATTAATAAATCTTAGATGATTGGCTCCGGATAAACAAACTAAGAAGAATCTTAGATTGCTCCGGAAGGGTGAAAAGAATTCTCACAACCGAAAACAATTAAGAGAGAATGGCATAAAGCTAGCACCGTGAATCTTGGGGAGAATGGAGCAAGATATGGAGGAAAAATTCTTCTTCGGTCTTCAAGTGTTATGAAAGACGATGAGAGACACCACCATGAATTATTGAGACACTCCAGAATGAAGAATGGAAAAGTTGAGCCAACGATGAAAAGAAATTGAAAAATCTTGGAGAAACACATCTGACTGATGAAAAAAATTCATTCTTACGTCAAACTTCGAAAAGAATTTGAGAATAACTCCGGGAAAATAAGAAGAGTCAGGTAAGATCCTGGAAAATGACCTGTGGGTTAGGGCCCACTCAAAAGAAACACCGTTGAATGATTTAGAAGATAGATTTTGCCGGTTGAAATAAATGGCTAGAATGAGATAACATCCTCGAAATATGTTTGAACGGAACTTGAATGGAAAGACGAGCCTTCCGAGATATCTTCAGCACTCCCGAACAAATGAATAGCGAGAAGTGAATTATTATGAGGTGCACCGGTATGAGAATGTATTTGAAAACGTGGAAAAAGGAATATGAGATCAACAAAGCTTGAATTGGTTCCACCGGAGAACAAAGAGAACGGAGAATGATGAACTAGTAGAACATCTTCATGGAAACCACCGGGTAAGAGCATAGACGGAAAAGGAATGAAGAGGCCTCGCATCAATAAGATGGATAGTGATTAAAAAATCTGGGTCCTTGAAGAAAAAGGGTGGGTGGGTGGGAAAACAAAGACAACTAGGAACGGATGAAGCAAACACCGTTGAGAAGAACTGAGAATTGATCTTGCGGATGTTGAAATGATCGGATCCACTTGAAGAGAAGCACACCGGTTGAACAAGATTGGCATAACAATCTCGATTATCAAGGAGGATTAGTATTCGCATAGGAGTATGAGAACACCACTTAGGAAAAGGTATGGAATCAACATTTGACTTCGAAGCAACTCGAATACCACAACTCAAAACGAAAACAAAGGATTGGCTTGCAGAATAAGACGGAACAAACATATGATAGAGATTCCGTCCGAAGTTTTCGTGGTGGGGCCTACACGGGCTCGATCGTACAGTACCATCATGTACAAGGCAGTGCATATGACATACGAAGCGTCCCCGAGTCGGCATAGCCAAGGACTCTTTAAGACACAATGAGACCACTGTAAAACCGACCCTGGATAGGCGGACCACTAGACGTCGAACCCCAATTTCATATCATACATCTGTCGGAAAGATATCCTAAGAGCTACTTGAATTCCCACTTATAAACTCCCGAAATTTTCCGGTTATGCAATCATGTGTTGGGGATACAGGGGAAGCATAATATCTCACCCAAAACTAACAAATCCTACATCCAGCTGTATCCATCCTTCAACACGTAACCAAGAAACCTTCGGAAATCATCTACCTCAACCTTCGAAAAGCATCCGTTATACAAGTTATGGCGATAATCCCGAACCCCCGTCCCAGTACTGGGTGGCGTCGAGGTTATCTCACCAACGAACTGCATAAAAGAGATTTTCGATGTCGGCGAACTAAACTCAGGTATTCCAGAACTGCAACGATAAAATTATGACGACAACACCTCAGAGCTCAACTCCCCGGGACACTTCCACAAAACCCCTGACAGGAGGCACCAAGACAATGTTCTCGAGATAAAACCATCGGAACGATTCCAAGATACCCGCGTGATCCTAAATTTTTTTTAGTGAAATTTGAGAAGAGAAGAGTCAAAACTCTACGTCAGGATGCCTTACCAGAGCGATGAGGAGACTGGGAAGTAAAAAGAATTCCGAAACTCTCCGATATATAATTCCTAAATGACTCAAAACATTTTTCTAGACACAACTCGGCCGCTAATAACGATCAAGCAATGGGGCTCCTAAGGTCAGGGAAGGCTCTAATTACCAACTTGTAACGCCCTCGATGCGGCTATATCTCCCACGTGTCGAAGCACGACTTAGAGGCATAACCGCATTGGAAGCAATGTCGCAAGTTAGGTAATCTTCACACAACCCATGTAATACATAAGGGAAAAGATACATAGTTGGCTTACACTCGCCACTTCACACAATTACATGAATAAAGCATTACATCATCCAAATACAATCAAGGCCCGACTACAGAGCTAAAATAAAAGAAGACTACCCCAAATGCTACACAGATCCCCGATTGTCCTGACTAGGCTCCACTACTGATCAACTAGAACGAAACAACACAAAGGACAAGGTCTTCATCGAGCTCCTCCTTGAGCTTGGTTGCGTCACCTGCTCGGTATCATCGGCACCTGCAAACTGGTTTTGGAAGTATCTGTGAGCCACGGGGACTCAGCAATCTCGCACCCTCGCGATCAAGACTATTTAAGCTTATAGGAAGGGTAAAATGTATGAGGTGGAGCTGCAGCAAGCGACTAGCATATATGGTGGCTAACATACGCAAATGAGAGCGAGAAGAGAAGGCAAAGCACATTTCGAGAATCTATGATCAAGAAGTGATCCTAGAACAACCTACGTCAAGCATAACTCCAACACCGTGTTCACTTCCCGAACTCCGCCGGAAAGAGACCATCACGGTGACACACGCGGTTGATGCATTTTAATTAAGGTCAACTTCAGGTTTTCTACAACCGGACGTTAACAAATTCCCATCTGCCCATAACCGTGGGCGCGGCTTTCGAAAGTTCAAATCCCTGCAGGGGTGTCCCAACTTAGCCCATCACAAGATCTCACGGTCAACGAAGGATATTCCTTCTAGCGGGAAGACCCGATTAGACTCGAAATCCCGGTTACAAGACATTTCGACAATGGTAAAACAAGACCAGCAAAGCCACCCAGATGTGCCGACAAATCCCGATAGGAGCTGCACATATCTCGTTCTCAGGGCACACCGGATGAGCCAGACGTCGGGTGGGCCAGCCCAGAGTTGCCCCTGGTAGCTCCGGACATCGCTCAGTTTGGACCAACACTCAGAGGAGCACTGGCCCGGGGGTTTAAAATAAAGATGACCCTTGAGTCTGCAGAACCCAAGGGAAAGAAAAGGCTAGGTGGCGAATGGTAAAACCAATGTTGGGCCATGCTGGAGGAGTTTTATTCAAGGCAAACTGTCAAGGGGTTCCCATTATAACCCAACCGCGTAAGGAACACAAAATCCGGGAACATAACACCGATATGACAGAAGCTAGGGCGGCAAGAGTGGAACAAAACACCAGGCATAAGGCCGAGCCTTCCACCCTTTACCAAGTATATAGATGCATTAATTAAATAAGATATATTGTGATATCCCAACAAGTAAACATGTTCCAACAATGAACAACATCTCCATGTTCCAACAAGGAACAAACTTCAATCTTCACCTGCAACTAACAACACTATAAGAGGGGCTGAGCAAAGCGGTAACATAGCCAAACAACGGTTTGCTAGGACAAGGTGGGTTAGAGACTTGGTTCAACAATATGGGAGGCAAGATAAGCAAGTGGTAGGTATCGCAACATAGGCATAGCAAAAGAGCGAGCAACTAAGCAAGCAAAGATAGAAGTGATTTCGAGGGTATGGTCATCTTGCCTGAAATCCCGCAAGGAATAAGAACAAGTCCATGAAGGAGACAAACGGGCGTAGTCGAACGGATCCTCACAAACGCGACGTTACCGGAACGAACCCGAAGAAGCAACACCGGAAAGAAGCACACAAACATAGTAAACAACCACCACATGAACATGGCACGATGCACAAACAAGTATGATGCATGTCCGGTTTAATGAAGCATGGCAAGGTAAAGTGCACAAACAATCCTACAAATTAAGTGGAGCTCAATATGCAACGAGTTGCATATTGACGGAGCACCACATCAATTATTTAGTTCGATCTCTTTTATGTACCCAACAATATTAAATGTTGTTAAACATGGCAAGAGGGTGAAGCAAATGAAAACTACCCATCTAGTCAAGTTTAAATGAGGCCGGGAACAACAAACAACAAATCCGGAAACTCCTCATGTGCATATATTAGGTTAGGTCCTGTTCTGCCTTAAACCATATTTTAGAGTTGTTAGGCATGCAAAACAATGTCACCAAGATAAACTAGACAAAATTCTACCCCATTTACATATAAAGTTTATTAAAATCCGAGTTGCAGTTATTTAGTTATGAAATAAATCATTTTAGCATGGCATAGGGGCAAATTTAAACAAACATCATTATAAACATTTTAAACATAGATGAAAGTAGCATATTATGAATCTACACAAAGTTCTAAGCAAGTTTCATATATAACTTATTTTAATCCGATGCACGGTTTGTGAGATATTAAATGCATGAACTCTAGGGACTATTCTGCAAAACGGGTAGTACTCAGGAAATTAGCTAAAACGTTCTGCGGAAAAAAATACATCTCGGGCCGAATCTAGCCGGGCCAACCAGAGGAGAGGCGATGGGGGTCTCACCATGGGCCATAGCCCAGATCTGGAGAGGAGGAGGCCCAATCGCTGGATCCACATGCGTTGGAGCTGGGCCAGGCCCAGATCGAGCTCAAGGAGGAGGCGCTGGGCCACGCGACTTGCGGCCACATGCAGAGGAGGAACGACACGGCGGCGACCGATGGATTCCACCGAGGGGACGGCGGCAGGCGGCGGGAATGTGCCCGGCTGACGACGGGAATGGGTGGATCCGGCCCTTGGGCACCGGATCTGACCGGATGTGGGCAAGGACGGCGAGGGCGGCACATATCCGGGTGAAGAAACGGCGGGGGTCGCGAGCTCCGGCGAACTCCATGCGGCGGCACGACGAAACTCAAGGATCTGCGCGACACGGGGAGAGAGAGAGCTCTGTGAGAGAGAGATGAAGAAGGAGGGGCGGGGGAGGGAGAGAGACAGGGCGCTCGGGGTCCTCAACTCTGGCGAGAGGTCAGGCGGTGGCGCAGGGAGCTCGGGATCGAGCTCTCCCGATCCAGCTCAAGCGAGGCGACGGGGCACAACGGTCGGGCTTGGGGCGGCCCATGATGGGCTCCCCGTGGGCCTGCAGGGCCGTGCGGTGGAGGTGAGACCCAGGGGCGACGTGGCCTCATCTGGTTGGGCAGGGCGGCGACGCTGCCCACTGGGGTGGCGCCATGTGGCAACGGCGAGGTGGCGGCACTGGAGGAGGCCAAGTGGCGGCGGCGGAGCAGATCTGACAGCGACAAGTGGCGGGTGGAGGCTGGGGCTGTGCGGAAAATGAGGAGGAGAGTGGAAGAATGTCCAGATTTGGAAGGGGGGTTCCCTTTTATAGGAAAAATGTCTAGGGTTGGGGTTCTAGGGGGTTTTCCGAGCGTTTCAGAGCCTCTGATCGCGATTTGACGGTCCGGAACGGAGGGGGGTTTAGGTGGGCTGCAGGTGGGTTGTGAAAAGAGGTTGGGCTGAGATGAGAGGAGAGGACTGCAGCCCGGCAACTGTTTCCGGAGACCGAAAACGTCCGACGTTAGACCGGCTATATTACCGCTATAGTTAATCGTTGGGGTGTCAAACGAACTCCGAATGCGATGAAACTTGACAGGCGGTCTATCTACACTATAATAAGACCACATGCCAACTTTCATCCCATTCCGAGAACATTTTCTGGCCACTTATAAAATACTATTTCGGACATGCCACGGGCGCGTGAAAGTGTGTCTGGGCTCAGAATGGACAACAGAAGGAACTGGGAGAACCCGGGCGAATGCAAGTTTCGAAAACATGATGATGCAATGCACATGATGACATGACAAGATGCAACACACAAGAAAATGACAACGCAACAACAGCGAATAACTGGACGACACCTGGCACATCGGTCTCGAGGCGTTACAATACGTCCAACATATCTATAATTTTTGATTACTCCATGCTATATTATCTACTGTTTTGGACATTATTGGGATTTATTATCCACTTTTATATTATTTTGGGACTAACCTATTAACCGGAGGCCCAGCCTAGAATTGATGTTTTTTGCCTATTTTAGGGTTTCGAAGAAAAGGAATATCAAACGGAGTCCAAACGGAATGAAACCTTCGGGAACATGATATTCTCACCGAATACAACTTAGGAGACTTGGACCCTACGTCAAGCCAACTAACAGGAGGCCACGTGGTAGGGGGCATGCCTACCCCCCAGGCGCGCCGTCCACCGTCGTGGGCCCCCTGTTGCTCCACCGACGTACTTCTTCCTCCTATATATACCCACGTACCCCCAAACGATCAGATACGGAGCCAAAAACCTAATTCCACCGCTGTAAGTTTCTGTATCCACAAGATCCCATCTTGGGGCCTGTTCCGGAGCTCCGCCGGAGGGGGCATCGATCACGGAGGGCTTCTACATCAACACCATAGCCTCTCCAATGAAGTGTGAGTAGTTTACTTCAGACCAACGGGTCCATAGTTAGTAGCTCGATGGCTTCTTCTCTCTTTTTTGGATCTCAATACAATGTTCTCCCCCTCTCTTGTGGAGATATATTCTATGTAATCTTCTTTTTCCAGTGTGTTTGTTGAGACCGATGAATTGTGGGTTTATGATCAAGTCTATCTATGAATAATATTCGAATCTTCTCTGAATTCTTTTATGTATGATTGGTTATCTTTGCAAGTCTCTTCGAATTATCAGTTTGGTTTGGCCAACTAGATTGATCTTTCTTGCAATGGGAGAAGTGCTTAGCTTTGGGTAAATCTTGTGGTGTCCTTTCCCGGTGACAGTAAGGGCAGCAAGGCACGTATTGTATTGTTGCCATCGAGGATAACAAGATGGGGTTTCTTCATATTGCATGAGTCTATCCCTCTACATCATGTCATCTTGCTTAAGGCGTTACTCTGTTTTTAACTTAATACTCTAGATGCATGCTGGATAGCAGTCGATGAGTGGAGTAATAGTAGTAGATGCAGGCAGGAGTCGGTCTACTTGTCTCGGGCGTGATGCCTATATACATGATCATACCTAGATATTCTCATAACTATGCTCAATTCTGTCAATTGCTCAACAGTAATTTGTTCACCCACCGTAGAATACTTATGCTCTCGAGAGAAGCCACTAGTGAAACCTATGTCCCCCGGGTCTATCTTTATCATATTAATTTCCTACTATTTAGTTATTTACTTTGCTATTTACTTTGCCTTTATTTTACTTTGCATATTTATCATAAAAATACCAAAAATATTATCTTTATCATATCTATCAGATCTCACTCTCGTAAGTGGCCCTATAGGGATTGTCAACCCCTATCTGCGTTGGTTGCGAGGATTTATTTGTTTTGTGCAGGTACGAGGGACTCGCGCGTAGCCTCCTACTAGATTGATACCTTGGTTTTCAAAAACTTAGGGAAATACTTACGCTACTTTGCTACATCATCCCTTCCTCTTCGGGGAAAACAAACGCAATGCTAAAAGAGGTAGCAGCGGCCGAGCCGGAAATGAAGCGAGGTTGCGCCCACCCAGAGTCATCCAAGGGCAGCTACCCGTTGCGTCTTCCACAATGTGCACAACCACAACACCAATGACTATCAAGAGCTCAGTGCCATCCATGATGGGCGCTTTGGTCGATGCCCAGAGCACAATGATCGAGGCTACGACCGTGGAGGAGGACGAAGCGGAGGACGGTGGGATGGTCGTGACCCCCACCAGGAATGGCGCGACTAGGCTCGTGAGGACCGCTGGCAGGGCTAGCCTCGTGAGGGTACCTAGAGAGATTAGCCTCGCGATCACCATCCTTAGGGTAACGCTGGCCTTCCCCCGCTGCCGCCACCACCAAGAAGGAACGACGACCGTCACCAGGATGAGGGGGCTGGGGGCTTCCAGGAGCCTCGTGCCGTCGCTTGCATCCCAGGCGGCGCTCAGGCCCCAGCCTCCCATCGCATCTTCAAGCAGTTCGCGCGTGAGGTGAATGCGCCCCCCAAGATTGAGGCAACATATCCACTCAGGTGGTCCAAGTACACCACCACCTTCAGCTCTTCCGTCCAACTCAAGTGTGCGGCAACTGTCGGCGCCCTTCCAATGCTCTGCTCGCCTACCATCAGCAATGTGCTCGTCACCAAGACACTCATCGATGGTGGTGTAGGACTCAATGTCCTTTCCGTCAAGACGTTCGACCGCCTCCAAGTGCCCTACGACTAGCTGTAGACCACCAAGCCTTTCTCAGGAGTGACCGACGGCTCCACCACCACGATAGGGCAGATCCGCCTCCCTATCACCTTCGGCACCCACGACAACTAGCGCACTAAGCTCATCAATTTTGACGTCGCCCATATTCGCTTCCCATACAATGCCATCCTCGGGTATCCGGCCTTGGCCAAGTTCATGGCAGTGACCCACCATTGCTACAATGTCCTCAGTATGCCAGGAAGTGGTGGCGTCATCCTGGTTGCCTACAAGGAGAAGGATGCGGTGTGCTCTCTAGAGTGCGCCTACCAGGCTGCGACGGTCGAAGACCCGGATAACGAGGGTGCTGTCTACCCTCCCGAGGCTGTCCCCAAGAATAAGAAGCACATGCTCCGCCAAGGACCTCAGGAGGGCGGGGCGCCCGGCGGTGCTGCCTCAAGCTCTGTGCCCACTGACAGGGCGCCTTGCCCTCTCGCATAGGAAGGCACGCCCGGCGCCCCCCTCAGGCTGGGCTCGGGGGCTCTCCTCTGGAGGGCCTCCGATCTGACCAGCGTCACGAGGTAGGTGTTCGGGCACCATGTGGAGGCGTGCTTCAGCGCGCGCTTCCATGAGGTAAGCACAGGGTGTGAGGTGCCAGGCGCTTAGGAGTTCATGACCAAGGCAACCGAGGAGCTTCAGGAGGCAAGAGCTATGCGGGGCGACCGTCGCCCGCTACCCGGCGCAGGTCCCTGCCCCGGCGAGGACAGTGAGCTGCGCGCCTGCGTCAACATCCCTGGGCTCAATAGGGCCGCGTCTCAGGAGCTCATCTAGCCGTCCCACGTTGGCCGATGCGAGGGCCCACCACACAGCTATGTCTGCAGGCCTTTCGGCTTGTTGAACAGGGCTGACGTGCATCAACGCCACATGTGGGGCGTCCTGGCAGCTCATGAGGCTAGGCACCAGGCGGTCCTAGCGGAGATCACGATGGATCCTCGCGAGCCCCCCGGGCCTCCATAGCCCCCCCGAGGTTCAGGACCCGGGCGGCTCATGAGGAGCGACTTCTGCAACAAGCGTCTTCGGCTACTCCAACATCTGTTCAACAACGGTGCCAGGTGACAACTTTTGGTTTGTCCAGTTGGGGGCGCCCCTCGGGCTACATTATCCCCAAGCCATGTGGGTCTGTCCCTGTGGCATGTATCCTTCTTGCATCTATCAAAACCGGCTTTACCTTCGATCATGAGTTGCTTTATGATTATCATCTACCTTTCCTGTGCTTCGTCGCCATGAACGTCGTATGCCCTTGCAAGCCCACCCATGACCGCCTCATGATTAAGGACTAGCACGGCGTGTGCGCTCGGTTTCATCCCTGCAGTGTTGCTAAATCCAAGTGGCTGAGCTCTGGCTCATGGACCACCTCCCATGCACATCACGTCCCATGGTCCTTGGTGCCTTGTTCTCGCATAAGATAATCGCGGGCGGATGAGTAAGGGCACGCGAGCCGGTGCCTCGTCACCACCAGAGCCGCGCGCCGGTTTTATTTCTTCAGGACCTTCACATGAGAAGACTGGGCACGGCGTCTGTGCTCGGGTCCGTCCCTACAACGTCAGTAAACCCAACGGCTGAGCTCTGTCTAGCGGGCCGGTCTCCTTCTCATGCGATAACCTCAGGAGATTCACTCGGACCAGGTTGCCTGACCATATCGCAGAATTATTACAAGTGTTCCAAGCCAAATTCAAGTGCAACCCGCCTTGATTTAGGTCCTCGTGAGTCCCATGCTGGCTCACGAGTGCCCATACACACCTCCTCTAACCATGTCGTGGAAGACACGTGTCAGGGCGGGGCTGTACACGCACCGGAGTCTCCCCTCAGAGGGAGCTCCCACCCATGTATCAGTGGAAGCACCATGCTTCGCACTGGCAGTCCACACGGTCGAGGAGCGGCTATTCCCGTGCTAGAGCAAAAGCGCCATGCTCCACTCTGGTGATAAACAACTGAGGGTGGTTGTAACACCCAGGATGTAACTTTCCATAATTGTAACTCCAACTCTTGCCATTTTCGGCTATGTGTTCTGAGATTCCCTTCGTGGTTGGTTTTGGTCTTCGTTTTGTATTTTGTTCATGTCATGCATTTCATCTCATGTCATCATGTGCATCGCATTTGCATTCATGCTCGTCTCATGCATCCGAGCATTTTCTCCGTTGTCCGTTTCACAATCTGACACTCCCTCATGCACCCGTTGCACCCTTCTTATCTTGTTTCATAAGCGGGATAAAAACGTTCTCGGAATGGGTCGAGATTTGTCAAGTGTCCTTGGTACATCATCGGTAGACCGCCTGTCAAATTTCATTCCATTTGGAGGTCGTTTGATGCCCCAACGGTTAACCAGGTAACCGCAAAAGCCTGTTTTGTGTTGTAGCCCAAAACCCCTCCAAAACAGCCCAATAACCCATCTAAACCCCCTCCATGCTCTCTGTCGTTGGATCACGGTCATGTGAGTGAAAACCGCACCTCATTTGGACTCTCCTAGCTCCCCCTACATATATATATGTGCCTCCCCCCGAAATTCCCGCAGTCTAACCCTAGTCTAGCCTCCCCCGCCGCCACCGGACACGTCTAGAGGCGCTGGACGCGTCTGCTCTGCCGCCCGGACCAACCAGGGACCGCCACATTTCGCCGCCAGTCTCCTCTCTGCTCCCCGCCACCGCGGGCCCGCGAGGCCCATCGCCGGCCCTCCTGGCCCGCATCGCTCCGCCGCCACCCGCGCACACCCGCGATGTCACCCTGCCGCCGCTCTCCTCCAACCATGTGCCGCCATGCGTCCCCGCCAGATCCCCACCGCGTCGCGGCCCGCGGAGCCCATCCGGAGCCCTCTTGGCCCATATCGCCCGTCGCCGCCACCCGCAGGCACTCGTCGCTTCGGTATCAAAGGGAAGCTAGCCCCGAGATACGTGGGTCCTTTTAAGATCATTGGCAAAAGAGGCGACCTCACCTATCAACTCGAGCTTCCCTCCAACTTCGCAAAGGTGCACGATGTGTTTCACGTGTCACAGCTTCGCAAGTGCTTCAAAACCCCCGAGCGCCCGATCAACTTCGAAGAGATTGATCTCCAAGAAGATCTGTCTTATCATGAGCATCCCGTTGCTATTCTTGAAGAAACCGAGCGCAAGACTCGCAACAAGTCAATCAAATTCCTGAAAGTGAAGTGGTCACACCATTCCGACCGAAAAGCCACCTGGGAACGTGAGGATCACATCCGTTCCGAATATCCGTTCTTTCCATCCTAGATCTCGGGACGAGATCCTCTTGTAGTGGTGGAGTGTTGTAACACCCCGGATGTAACTTTCCATAATTGTAACTCCAACTATTGCCATTTTCGGCTATGTGTTATTAGATTCCCTTCGTGGTTGGGTTTTGTCTTTGTTTTGTATTTTGTTCGTGTCATGCATTTCATCTCATGTCATCATGTTCATCGCATTTGCATTCATGCTCGTCTCATGCATCCGAGCATTTTCCTTGTTGTCCGTTTCGCAATCTGACACTCCATCCTGCACCCGTTGCACCCTTCTTATCTTGTTTCGTAAGCGGGATAAAAACTTTCACGGAATGGGCCGTGATTTGTTAAGTGGCCTTGGTACACAACCGGTAGACCGCCTATCAAATTTCGTTCCATTTGGAGGTCGTTTGATGCCCCAACGGTTAACCAGGTAACCGCACAAGCCTCTTTTGTGTTGCAGCCCAACACCCCTCCAAAATAGCCCAATAACCCATCTAAACCCCCTCCATGCTCTCCGCCGTTAGATCACGATCGTGTGGCGAAAACCGCACCTCATTTGGACTCTCCTAGCTCCCCCTACCTATATATATGTGCCTCCCCCAGAAATTCCCGCAGTCTAACCCCAGTCTAGCCTCCCCCGCCGCAACCGGACACGTCCGGAGGCACCGGACGCGTCCACTCTGCCGCCCAGACCAACCAGACAATGCCACATGTCGCCGCTGGTCTCCTCTCTCCTCCCCGCCGCCGTGGGCCCGTGAGGCCCATCGCCGGCCCTCCCGGCCCGCATTGCTCCGCTGCCACACGCACGCGCCCGCGACCCCGCGCTGCCGCCGCTCCGCTGCCCGGCCTCCTCGCCGGTTCCCGCGCTCCGCCACCAATGCGCTGAGCCGCCGCCGCAACCCCGTGTGCCGCCCGCCTCAGCCAACGCCGCTCGCCGACGGCTGCACCGCGCTCTGCTCACCAGAGCGCTGCACCCTCATTCCATCGTCGTCCCCGCCAGCTCCGGCCACCACGCCACTCGCCGGAGCGCCCCGCCGTCGTCCTCGCCTGGATCTGGTCAACCGGGACCAGATCCACCGGTCCCTCCAACCAAACGGATTCCCGTGCCCGAATCTGTGTAATTTTCATGCCTTGTTCATCATGCTATATCTCCGTGCTCGGTGTTCCAAATCATGCATATGATATGTTGAAATGTTCGTCTCGTGATGCTCTTCATGTTAGTGGCATTTTCATGCATGTTACCGTCCTTTTTGATGC
Organism: Triticum urartu; assembly: GCF_003073215.2. NCBI lineage: Eukaryota > Viridiplantae > Streptophyta > Magnoliopsida > Poales > Poaceae > Triticum > Triticum urartu. The sequence goes on from NC_053025.1 coordinate 304,569,468, forward strand.
CATTATCAGTGTCACAAGAGTGCTATATGATCTTAACTGCTGTCTGTTAACAGAACTTGAGAATTTCTCATTTTCGTTGCATTTTGTGTGTACATCCTAAGAGCATGATGTCTACATGTTTTATGAGCTCCAACGTGCCATCTTTACAGAGGTGCAAGTCTGGTATTTTTTTGATCTATGGGGTGACTAGCACAAGCATGCAAAGTAGGCTCCGTGATGTTGTTGTTTTCAGGCACTTAGGATTTTGCTAAGTCCTTTTCCTGATGTTATTTTGATGCCATGTAAACTTGTTATGCTTGTTTGAACCTGTTCGATTGTGATTTAGCCGTATCTCAGTGTTCATGTTTTGTCAAGCATCTCTTGTACATCACTTCCATATGCTTTGTTGCTATGTTGGAGTGCAGTAGCTTAGTTTCTTGTTGCATTATAAGCGCTATCATGTTGTTAATCATAGATTTGCATCATTGTTCTATTTCTTGTCATTTGCAAACCATGAACCCGTTTCCGGTGATCCTTATATCGTTCTCGACCCAAATCACCTCATCTTTCCAGCGGCATACTTGTTATGACAAGTTGATGCTTTGGTCATTCTTTCCCTCTCGGAGCACACATATGCTTTGCATGTCATATCTTGCATATCATGCCATGTATTGCATCATGTTGCTTGTGCATTGCCCCGTGAGTGATTGTTGTTCCATTGCTTGTGTTCTTTCTTTGGGTAGAGCCCGGAGACGGTTACATGAACGAGGAACCTGTTGAGTTTGCTATCGAGGATCAAGCTTTCGACAACCTTGAGAACATTGCAGGCAAGATGACCATACCCTCAATATCACTTTTATCTTTGCTTGCTAATTCTTCGCTCTATCACTATGTCGTGCTACCTACCACTTGTTATATCATGCCTCCCATATTGCCATGTCAAGCCTCTAACCCACATTCCTAGCAAACCGTTGTTTGGCTATGTTACCGCTTTTGCTCAGCCCCTCTTATAGCGTTGTTAGTTGCAGGTGAAGTTGAAGTTTGCTCCATGTTGGAACATGTTTATGTTGGGATATCACATTATCTCTTATTTAATTAATGCATCTATATACTTGGTAAAGGGTGGAAGGCTCGGCCTTATGCCTGGTATTTTTTTCCACTCTTGCCGCCTTAATTTCCGTCATACCAGTGTTATGTTCCTTGATTTTGCATTCCTTACGCGGTTGGGGTTATGGGACCCCCTTGACAGTTCGCTTTGAATAAAACTCCTCCAGCAAGGCCCAACCTTGGTTGTACCATTCGCCACCTAGCCTTTTATTTCCCTTGGGTCAGTCAGCCCAAGGGTCATCTTTATTTTAAACCCCCGGGCCAGTGCTCCTCTGAGTGTTGGTCAGAACCAGGCAACCTGTGGGGCCACCTCGGGGAAACTTGAGGGCTTGTTTTACTCGTAGCGTGTCCCATCCGGTGCCCTGAGAACGAGATATGTGCGACTCCTATCGGGATTTGTCGGCACATCGGTCGGCTTTACTGGTCTTGTTTCACCATTGTCGAAATGTCTTGTAACCGGGATTCCTAGTCTGATCGGGTCTTCCTGGGAGAAGGAATATCCATCGTTGATCGTGAGAGCTTGTGATGGGCTAAGTTGGGACACCCCTGCAGGGTATAAACTTTCGAGAGCCGTGCCCGTGGTTTTGTGGCAGATGGGAATTTGTTAATATCCGGCTGTAGAAACTTGACACTTGACTTAATTAAAATGAATTAACCACATGTGTAGCCGTGATGGTCTCTTTTCGGCGGAGTTTGGGAAGTTTCAGATCACTTCTTGATCACTTGTAGCTTCACGAACGTTGCATAGCTTCTCATCTTACTCTTACTTGCGTATGTTAGCCACCATATTTGCTTAGCACTTCCTGCAGCTCCACCTCATTACCTTATCCTACCCATAAGCTTAAATAGTCTTGATCTTGCGGGTGTGAGATTGCTGAGTCCTGATGACTCATGGATACTTCCAAACAGTTGCAGGTGCCGATGATACCAGTGCAGGTGATGCTACTGAACTCAAGTGGGAGTTCGACGAGGACCTTGGTGGTTACTATGTTTCGTTTCCAGATGATCAATAGTGGAGCCCAGTTGGAACGATCGGGGATCTAGCATTTGGGTTGTCTTCTTTTATTTTTCTTCCGTAGTCGGACCTTGATTGTATTCTGGATGATGTATGTTTAAACTTGTTATTTGTGTGAAGTGGCGACTGTAAGCCAACTCCTTATCCCTTTCTTATTCAGTACATGGGATTGTGTGAAGATTACCCCTCTTGCGAGAAAACCACCATGCGGTTATGCCTCTAAGTCGTATCTGGACATGTGGGAGATATAGCCGCATCATGGGCGTTACAGTGGCCTCATGGATGCACTAACCTTAGGCGAGCCGACAGGCTCGGTGCTCAGCCTCACCGCGCTAGTATCCCCACGGGAGAGTTGCACGAGGGGGCTGGGCACGGGGGCTACGCTCAGGTCACGGCTGGTGTACGCCACCTCGCCAGGTCCCTCAGACCTGGTCTTCGCACACCCCTCCCGAGCGAGAGCCCGGTGAGGAAAGGTATGGAGGTTTGTTCGTACGTCAAGGGGGACTCCTGAGCATCATGACTTAGGAGCCTAACTAGTCACATAGCGCCTCAACCCTTGGTCCCGCCTTGGTGATCCGGACGATCCAACGGCAGCTGAGGTATGCACGGGGACGGTTCCTGCCGATGCAGAACGCTAAGACCTACTCTCACATATCCTTACCGAGGGTTGTTTGTATGTCAAGGGGGACTCCTGATCATCGCGACTCTGGAGCCTAACTGGTCATGTAGCCCCTCACCCCTTTGTCCCGACATCGTGATCCAGACGATCCAACGGTGGCTGAGGCATGCGCAGGGTCAAGCCCAACCGACGCAGAGCACGAAAGGAAATGGAAAGGAAATCGCAGAACCCTAGCAAATTATTACAAAACATATTGTCTCTTAAAATTACCAAGCATAGGTTCTTATGCCTTGATGAGGCACGACACATGTTGCAGGACTTGAACAAAGGGGAGCGCCACCATCGAGCCTCTAGTTCATCCTTGGATGCTGCCATTGCCCACTTGGGGAGCCCCATCGTCGACGACGTCACCGTCGTCCTTGTCGTCAGCCATGGACACGGGGTCGAGGGCGAGGAACTTCCGCAGCAGCGTGTTCGAGGACACGGCCTCGGCAGCGGCGGTATAGGACTCAGGGTCCACAAGCTGTAAAACATAGAGTAGCAGCAGCAGCGTGTTCGAGAACGAAGAGCAACATCAGCGGGCTGTGCACTTGGCACAGTCAACAGCGTCAGCAGAGGCGAGGCCGAGGTACCCTGCGAGCCGGCGCCAGAGTCTCTTGGCAACGGGGAGGCAGGTAGCGGTGGGCCATGTGCGGCTAGCCCATCCAAAGCCGTGGAAGCGGGCGGCGTCGAACCCTGCGAGGCCAGCCCACCAAGAGCTGGAGCGAGGTCGGCCGACGCAGGACACCCAGCCACTGGGCCGGACAAGGTGGCAGGCGGCCCAGGCGAAGAAGGCCCCAAGCCAAGCGAGGGCGGCGCCCAAGGGGCGACCACCACCAAGCCAGGAGGGGGTGGTGCCCGCGGGGCGTCTGCGGGTGCAACCTCAATAGGCTGTCGGGTGCCGCCCGTTATGCATGTCCCATGCATAGGATCCATGTCCCGATTCGGAGCATGATCCAGCGCCTGTTCATCAAGTTGCTCAAGACGAGCACCACGTCCAATACCAGCAGTATGATTAGGAAGCAACACAGGAGCATTTGCAACATCCACAAATTGATCAGGCAAAGATATGCTAGAGTGAACAGGTGGCATAGGAGTTTCAGAGTTGTTTGGAAGTGCATGAAAAGGGAACACATTCTCATCAAACACAACGTCACGAGATATGTAGACGCGATTGGTGGGAACGTGTTGGCATTTGTACCCTTTGTGAAGGGAACTATACCCAGGAAAAACATACTTTTTAGACCAAACTCTAGCTTACGTTTGTTGTACGGACGCAAATGGGGCCAACATGCACACCCAAACACTTTGAGGAAAGTGTAATCGGGGACTTCATTGAGCAAGAGTTCAAGTGGGGTTTTCATATTCAGAAGTCACGAGGGAAGCCTGTTTGTCAAAAAATAGGCGGTGGAGAAGGCATCACTCGAGAAGCTAAACGGAACGGAGGCATGAGCTAGCAAAGTAAGGCCAGTTTCTACAAGATGACGATGCTTATGTTCAGCGGTTCCATTCTGCTGACGTGTATGAGGACAAGACACATGGTGTGAAATCCCAAGTTTGTTGAAAAACATGTTCAGGTTGTGATATTCACCCCCCAGTCGGATTGAACATGAATAATTTTATGCTTAAGGAGACGCTCAACGTGTGCTTGAAACAGAATAAAGACATCGAACACATCATATTTTCGCTTAATAAGACAAAGCCAAGTAAACCAGCTATAAGCATCAATGAAACTGGCGTAATAATTGTTGCCACTAACAGACGTTTGGGCATGACCCCATGCATCAGGAAACACAAGGTCAAGAGGATGTTTCACAACACGACTAGACTCTGAAAACGGAAGTTGGTGACTCTTGCCCTGCTGACAGGCATCACAAATAGTTTAGCAGTTTTATTGGACACAACAGGTAGTTCATGACGATGTAGCACATGACGAACTATAGGAGCAGCAGGGTGACCAAGGAGCGCATGCCAATGTGTAGGTGACACACGAACACTGCTAAACGCCTGAGGAGAAGACTGCATAGGAGATGTTGGCGGCGCGTCAAGTGCATATAAACCATGGCAAAGACGACCACTAAAAAGAATGGCCCTCGTGTCCTGATCCTTGATAAAGAAACGAAAAGGGTGAAACTGAGCAAGGACATTATTATCACGAGTAAGTTGAGGAACAGACAACAAACTATGTGTCGTAGTGGGAACTCGAAGAACATTGGCAAGATGCAGTTTTCCAAGGTTGTGGGCAAGAAGTGAGGCCTGACCAACATGGGAGATGCGCATACTTGCTCCATTGGCGGTGTGCACCTGATCATGACCGCGATATGCTTCCTGAGTGGAGAGCTTGTCCATCTTGTTGGTGAGGTGGTTCGTGGCTCCCGTGTCCATATACCATGTAGGACCAATGGAGTAGGACGGAGTGCACCCATGTTCATGACTTTCCACCGCAGCAGCCTATTTTTCATTCCCTTTGCCATTATTACCCAGGCCAAGGAAATCTTGCTTGTAGCATCGATGATAGCGGGAGGAGATGTGGCGCTCCATGCCACACAGCTGACATGCCTGCTGAGCACCGCAGCAGGGACAACAAGCCACCGGCCTGGCACCATCACTGATTGACGGCGCGGCGCCCCGCGGAGCCTGCGGGGATGAGGCCGGCTTCCCACCAAGAGGTGATGGCTTCTGTGGCTTACCGCGGGTCGCAACATTGGCAGAGACGATGCTCGAAGAGGCACGACGTGCTTTGATGCGCTATTCATGACCAAGAAGACGCGCATAGAGCTCTCGTGGCAGAAGTGGCGCCTCACGACCATGGATATTCTCGACGAGATTGTCATAATCATCATCAAGGCCGTTGCACGCGTGAGTGCTGAATTCCTCATCTCCAAGCGGCTGGCCGATCAAGGCCAAGGTGTCGGCGAGACCATACATCTTGGTGAAGTACTTAGTGATGGTGACGCTATCGAGTTTAGTCTCCCCCAACTCGGTGCGTATAGCATGACCACGCGCCATAGATTGGGAGGTGAAGCTGCTGTGAAGCGCCGACCAGGCACCCCAAGACGCCATGGCGACAATGACCAGCGACGACACCTCGGACTGAGCGATGACTGGATAGCAGAGAGGATTGCCTGATCCTGGGCCACCCACACGTGATACGCCGGATGATACGGCAGCGGACTCAGGATGGAGCCGTCAACGTATCCCTCCAGGTAGCGGCTTTGGAGGAGAGGTAGCATCTGAGCCTGCCATGACAAGTAATTATCCGACGTAAGCTTCACCGGAAGGAGGTGCGAGAAGTAAAACAGCAACGCCGCCGCCATATGATCCGCATGAGCCTGTGCCGATGGGCGACTACCAGAGGCGCGCCAGCATATGGTGACGAACGATGGGCGCTAGGGGCAGCTGAACCATGACCCGAACAAGTTGGGGCACCGGGAGGCACAGGAGGTGCAGCCCCGTAGGGCAGCAAGGACGGCGGCACCACATAGGACTGGGGGTGTGACGGCCCAGCATAGGCCGACGGCACGCCGTAGGGCGCCGGCCAGGGAGACGAAGGCGGCGGCACGGCACCGAAGATTGGTGCAGGGGTGTTGTACCAGGAGCGCCGTAGATCGGCCGGGGAGCCGTGACATCCGCGGGTGCTGGACAGCGAAGAGCCGGTGGCACAGAAGCAGTGGTCGAGGAAGATCCACCGGAGGAGACCGGTGGGGGCAGGTCGCCCGGCCCGCTCGATCCGATTGACGAACTTGCAGGAGTCCCGCCGGGTAGCTAGGCCTGCCACCAGGCCGTAGCCAGCGGGCGAGACGCCATGAAGGGCGAGGAAGGGGCGACAGCGAAGGCTAGCGCCTAGGCCGACGAAGCGGCAGCATTGGGAGAGGCCGAGGTGGCGGCGGCAGCAAGGGCAGCGGAAGACATCGAAACCCTAAACTGATACCATGTAAAACATAGAGTTTGGGAAACTTCTCGACACCCTAAACAGGGTGTGGCTATCTCATTATATAGGAGTACCAAAGGGTACAATACAAAATACAGGTTTATACAAGAGTCTACGTATATATACAGTCTAACACAGGCTCGAGCAAGGCACCAAGGTCGAAGCCGGTGTCCCGGAGATAGAGGTGGCTGAAGATGCGCATCATGGCCGAGGTGGAACGTGCGCGGGCCTCCCCCTCCACCGTGGGGCCCACTCCGACAATGATTCCCTCAAGCGCTTTGACGAGCTTGAGGAGCGGCTCGACGGGGCATTGCTCCAGCGTCATCAGCGGGTCCTTGCACCCACTCCCATAGAGATCATGCAGCGCCTTGCAGGACCTCAACTCAAGGGAGTTGAACGTGGTGCACCCCACGGTGGTCATCTTCTCAGCAGCGGCTAGGAGCTTCTCCAGGTCTCCAGCCGAGCTTTGTCCTTGGAGACAAGCTTGGCATGGGATGCCTCTACCTCCTCCCTCAGCTTGTCCAGGCGACCGCGCTCCGTGGCCTATTCCTAGGCTACCTGCTCCAGCTCGGCGTCACGGTCGGCGACCGCAGCCTCTCGGGCCTTCAGGTCCTCCTGACAGTGTCCTAGACCAAGGGGTACTTGATACGTCTCCAACGTATCTATAATTTTTGATTGCTCCATGCTATATTATCTATTGTTTTGGACTATATTGGGCTTTATTTTCCACTTTTATATTATTTTTGGGACTAACCTATTAATCGGAGGCCCAACCCAGAATTGCTGTTTTCTTGCCTATTTCAGTGTTTCGGAGAAACAGAATATCAAACGAAGTCCAAACGGAATAAAACCTTCGGGAACATGATTTTCTCACCGAACGTGATCCAGGAGACTTGGACCCTACTCCAAGGATTCAAAGAGGAGGTCACGAGGATGGGGGGAGCCCCCCTGCCTCGTGGGCCCCTCGGTGCTGCACCGACGTACTTCTTCCTCCTATATATACATACGTACCCCCAAACAATCAAAAGAGGATCCAAAAACCTAATTCCACCGCCGCAACTTTCTGTATCCACGAGATCCCATCTTGGGGCCTGTTCCGGAGCTCCGCCGGAGAGGGCCGTCATCACGAAGGGCTTCTACATCATCATAGCCTCTCCGATGAAGTGTGAGTAGTTTACCTCAGACCTTCGGGTCCATAGTTAGTAGCTAGATGCCTTCTTCTCTCTCTTTGAATCTCAATACAAAGTTCTCCCCCTCTCTTGTGGAGATCTATTCGATGTAATCTTCTTTTTGCGGTGTGTTTGTTGAGACCGATGAATTGTGGGTTTATGATCAAGTCTATCTTCGAATAATATTTGAATCTTCTCTGAATTCTTTTATGTATGATTGGTTATCTTTGCAAGTCTCTTCGAATTATCCGTTTGGTTTGGCCAACTAGATTGGTAGTTCTTGCCATGGGAGAAGTGCTTAGCTTTGGGTTCGATCTTGCGGTGTCCTTTCCCAGTGACAGAAGGGGTAGCAAGGCACTTATTGCATCGTTGCCATCGAGGATAACAAGATGGGGTTTATTTCATGTTGCATGAATTTATCTCTCTACAGCATGTCATCTTGCTTAAGGCGTTACTCTGTTTTTAACTTAATACTCTAGATGCATGCTGGATAGCGGTCGATGAGTGGAGTAATAGTAGTAGATGCAGAATCGTTTCGGTCTACTTGTCACGGACGTGATGCCTATATACATGATCATGCCTAGATACTCTCATAACTATGCTCAATTCTGTCAATTGCTCAACAGTAATTTGTTCACCCACCGTAGGATACTTATGCTCTTGAGAGAAGCCACTAGTGAAACCTATGGCCCCCAGGTCTATTCTCGTCATATTAATTTCCACCACTTTAATCTTCCTTTGCTTTTTTACTTTGCCTTTACTTTTTACTTTGCATCTTTATACCAAAAATACCAAAAATATTATATCTATCAGATCTCACACTCGTAAGTGACCGTGAAGGGATTGACAACCCCTAATCGCGTTGGTTGCGAGTAGCTATCGTTTTGTGCAGGTATGAGGGACTTGAGCGTGGCCTCCTACTGGATTGATACCTTGGTTCTCAAAACCGAGGGAAATACTTACGCTACTCTGTTGCATCATCCCTTCCTCTTCTGGGAAAACCAACGCAAGCTCAAGACGTAGCAAGAAGGATTTCTGGCGCCATTGCCGGGGAGTCTACGCAAAAAGTCAACATACCAAGTACCCATCACAATCCCTATCTCTCGCATTACATTATTTGCCATTTGCCTCTCGTTTTCCTCTCCCCCACTTCACCCTTGCCATTTTATTCGCCCTCTCTCTCTCTATCCTCCCTCTCTATTTGCCTCTTTTGCCCGCTTGCTTTTTGTTTGCTCGTGTGTTAGATTGCTTGCTTGTCGTCATGGCTAGTCTCATATCTTCTCCGTTGTCTCCCGAGAGTGAATAAAATTTTAAACAAAGGGAGAGAGAAAATCTAAAAGATGCTTGGTATAGAATTTGCAATGCTCAAAATAGATCTACCAGGAAGCAATCTACCTTAGTTCTTCTCCACAATTTTTATGTTGGTGTTAATCCTTGGTATAGATATATCCTCGATACCATTACCGGAGGGAACTTCTTGGGTAGCCATACTTTTGATTCTTATAATGCTATGTTAGATTTATTTGGCTCACCACCTCTTTTGGTTAATGGAACCATGTTAACTTTGGAGCATGTTATGCAAAGACTTGAAATTATTGAAACTAAAGTTGCTACTATTGAATTAATTGAAAATCTAGATAAAAAGATCCACAATAAAATTACTATATATGGATCTAAGGTAGGAATGACTTTGAAAAATATTAAGGAAAACGAACCCATAGTTAATGAGAAGATAAACTTAGATTCTACTAGAATCGATAAGCTTGAGGGTATCATTACAAACTTGGGAACCGCTTTTTCTTCCATAAAGAATACTCCAAGTCCTCCTACTAAAATTGCCAAGCTTATTTATGTTCCTAAAAATAAGGGTGAATCATCTAGTAAGGAAACTACGGATCTTAAATCTATAAGTGTTCATCCCAATCTTTTTGCTATCATTAAGGAACCAATTGCTACAAATGAATTTTTCGATCTTGTGCCTAAAAGTTTGATAATCACTATAAATAAAGAAATTCCTAAGGGAAATAGATGCCTCATCAAATAATTGCCTACCAAGGATGGCAATACCTAGATCTATCCTCGCTTTTATGCCTAGCTAGGGGCGTTAAATGATAGCGCTTGTTGGGAGGCAACCCAATTTTATTTTTAATCCTTGATTTTTGCTCTTGTCTAGTAATAAATAATTTATTTAGCCTCTGTTTTGGTTGTGTTTTTTGTTTTAAATTAGTGTTTGTGCCAGGTAGAACCGTTGGGAAGACTCGGGGAAAGTCTTGTTGAACTTGCTGCAAAAAACAGAAACTTTAGCGCTCACGAGAACTGATGTCATTTTTATTTGGAAAGTGCTATTTAGTTAATTATTTTTGAATATAATTAACAGATAAATTCCTCACGTCCAGAAATTTATTTTAGAATTTTTGGGGTTCCAGATCTTGCGCTAGCTACAGATTACTACAGACTGTTCCGTTTTTGACTGATTCTGTTTTTCGTGTGTTGTTTGCTTATTTTGATGAATCTATGGCTAGTAAAATAGTTTATAATCCATAGAGAAGTTGTAATACAGTAGGTTTAACACCAATATAAATAAATTATGAGTAAATTACAGTACCTTGAAGTGGTCTTTTGTTTTGTTTCGCTAACGGAGCTCACGAGTTTTCTACTTTATGTTTTGTGAGGTGAAGTTTTCAAGTTTTGGGTGAATTCTTTTGATGGATTATGGAACAAGGAGTGGCAAGAGCCTAAGCTTGGGTATGCCCATGGAACCCCCAAGATAATCCAAGGACACCAAAAAGTCAAAGCTTGGGGATGCCCCGGAAGGCATCCCCTCTTTCGTCCACTTCCATCGGTAATTTACTTGGAGCTATATGTTTATTCACCAACATGATATGTGTTTTGCTTGGAGCGTCTTGCATTATTTGTGTATTTGTTTGTTAGTATGCCACAATCATCCTTTCTGTACACACCTTTTGAGAGAGCCATACATGAATTAAAATATTATAGAATACTCTATGTGCTTCACTTATATCTTTTGAGCGTTATAATTTTGCTCTATGTGCTTCACTTAGATCTTTTAGAGCACGGTGGTGGATTTGTTTTAAAGAAACTATTGATCTCTCATGCTTCACTTAAATTATTTTTAGAGTCTCTTAATAGCATGGTAATTTTCTTAATAATAATATGATTGGTATTCATGATTTGTGAAACTTTCTTTTGAGTGTGTTGAATGCTAAGAAAAGTTGGATGCTTGATAATTGTTTTGAGATATGGAGGTGATAATATTAAAGTCATGCTAGTTGAGTAGTTGTGAATTTAAACAATAATTGTGTTAAAGTTTGTGATTCCCGTAGCGTGCACGTATGGTGAACCGTTATGTGATGAAGTCAAAGCATGATTTATTTATTGATTGCCTTCCTTATGAGTGGCGGTCCGGGACGAGCGATGGTCTTTTCCTACCAATCTATCCCCCTAGGAGCATGCGCGTAATACTTTGCTTTGATAAATTCTAGATTTTTGCAATAAGTATATGAGTTCTTTATGACTAATGTTGAGTCCATGGATTATACGCACTCTCACCCTTCCACCTTTGCTAGCCTCTCTAATACCGCACACTTCTCGCCGGTATCATACACCTACCATATACCTTCCTCAAAACAGCCACCATACCTACCTATTATGGCATTTCCATAGACATTCCGAGATATATTGCCATGCAACTTTCCACCATTCCGTTTATTATGACACACTCCATCATTTTCATATTGCAAATCCCGGTACACCATCGGAGGCATTCACATAGAGTCATATTTTGTTCTAAGTATCAAGTTGTAATTGTTGAGTTGTAAGAAAAATAAAAGTGTGATGATCATCATTATTAGAGCATTGTCCCAGTGAGGAAAGAATGATGGAGACTACGATTGCCCCACAAGTCGGGATGAGACTCCGGACGAAAAATAAAAAAATATAAAAAAGAGGCCAAAGAAGACCAAATAAAAAGAGGCCATATAAAAAACGAGAGAAAAGGCCCAAATAAAAAAATGATGAGAGAAAAAGAGAGAAGGGACAAAGTTACTATCCTTTTAGCACACTGGTGCTTCAAAGTAGCACCATGATCTTCATTGTAGAGAGTCTCTCATGTTATCACTTTCATATACTAGTGGGAATCTTTCATTATAGAACTTAGCTTGTATATTCCAATGATGGGCTTCCTCAAATTGCCCTAGGTCTTCATGAGCAAGCAAGTTGGATGCACACCCACTTAGTTTCTTTTTGAGCATTCATATACTTATAGCTCTAGTGCATCTGTTGCATGGCAATCCCTACTCACTCACATTGATATCTATTGATGGGCATCTCCATAGCCCGTTGATACGCATAGTTGATGTGAGACTATCTTCTCCTTTTTGTCTTCTCCACAACCACCACTCTATTCCACCTATAGTACTATATCCATGGCTCACGTCATGTATTGCGTGAAGATTGAAAAAGTTTTAAAAAAGTTAGAGTATGAAACAATTGCTTGGCTTGTCATCGGGGTTGTGCATGATTTAAATATTTTGTGTGGTGAAGATAGAGCATAGCCAGACTATATGATTTTGTAGGGATAACTTTCTTTGGCCATGTTATTTTGAGAAGACATAATTGCTTTGTTAGTATACTTGAAGTATTATTATTTTTATGTCAACATAACCTTTTGTCTTGAATCTTTCAAATCTGAATATTCATATCACAATTAAGAAGATTTGCATTGAAATTATGCCAAGTAGCACTCCGCATCAAAAATTCTCTTTTTATCATTTGCCTACTCGAGGACGAGCAAGAATTAAGCTTGGGGATGCCTGATACGTCTCCAACGTATCTATAATTTTTGATTGCTCCATGCTATATTATCTACTATTTTGGACTATATTGGGCTTTATTTTCCACTTTTATATTATTTTTGGGACTAACCTATTAACCGGAGGCCCAACCCAGAATTGTTGTTTTTGACTATTTCAGTGTTTCGGAGAAACAGAATATCAAATGGAGTCCAAACGGAATAAAACCTTCGGGAAAGTGATTTTCTCACCGAACGTGATCCAGGAGACTTGGACCCTACTCCAAGGAGTCAAAGAGGAGGTCACGAGGGTGGGGGGCGCGCCCCCTAGGGCGCGCCCCCCTGCCTCGTGGGCCCCTCGGTGCTCCACCGACGTACTTCTTCCTCCTATATATACATACGTACCCCCAAACGATCAGAAGAGGAGCCGAAAACCTAATTCCATCGCCGCAACTTTCTGTATCCACGAGATCCCATCTTGGGGCCTGTTCTGGAGCTCCGCCGGAGAGGGCCGTCATCACGGAGGGCTTCTACATCATCATAGCCTCTCCGATCAAGTGTGAGTAGTTTACCTCAGACCTTCGGGTCCATAGTTAGTAGCTAGATGGCTTCTTCTCTCTCTTTGAATCTCAATACAAAGTTCTCCCCCTCTCTTGTGGAGATCTATTCGATGTAATCTTCTTTTTGCGGTGTGTTTGTTGAGACCAATGAATTGTGGGTTTATAATCAAGTCTATCTATGAATAATATTTGAATCTTGTCTAAATTCTTTTATGTATGATTGGTTATCTTTGCAAGTCTCTTCGAATTATCCGTTTGGTTTGGCCAACTAGATTGGTAGTTCTTGCCATGGGAGAAGTGCTTAGCTTTGGGTTCGATCTTGCGGTGTCCTTTCCAAGTGACAGAAGGGGCAGCAAGGCACGTATTGCATCGTTGCCATCGAGGATAACAAGATGGGGTTTATTTCATATTGCATGAATTTATGTCTCTACATCATGTCATCTTGCTTAAGGCGTTACTCTGTTTTTAACTTAATACTCTAGATGCATGCTGGATAGCGGTCGATGAGTGGAGTAATAGTATTAGATGCAAAATCGTTTTGGTCTACTTGTCACGGACGTGATGCCTATATACATGATCATTCCTAGATATTCTCATAACTATGCTCAATTCTGTCAATTGCTCAACAGTAATTTGTTCACCCACCGTAGAATACTTATGCTCTTGAGAGAAGCCACTAGTGAAACCTATGGCCCCCGGGTCTATTCTCATCATATTAATCTCCATCACTTTAATCTTGCTTTGCTTTTTTACTATGCCTTTACTTTTTACTTTGCATCTTTATACCAAAAATACCAAAAATATTATATCTATCAGATCTCACTCTCGTAAGTGACCGTGAAGGGATTGACAACCCCTAATCGCGTTGGTTGCGAGTAGCTATCGTTTTGTGCAGGCACGAGGTACTTGAGCGTGGCCTCCTATTGGATTGATACCTTGGTTCTCAAAACTGAGGGAAATACTTATGCTACTCTGTTGCATCATCCCTTCCTCTTTGGGGAAAACCAACGCAAGCTCAAGACGTAGCAGTACTCACCACGTCGCCTCTCGATAAGTTGGATTTGGCCGAGGACCCCCATGGCAATTTACTCATGGGCCAATTCAGACAGTCGATGTATACACGAGGAATATTCCAAAAGGATTGGTGATCAAGACAAGGACTCATCTACAACAACGTATTCGACTAGAAATCTTGTTATCCTAGGCCGCTGGTACATTATATAAGCCGAGGCCAGGCTAGTTGATAGATCATTATGACATTGTTCATCATACCCTCAGGTTTTATACCATAATATATGATCTTGAGGTAGATCAACTCTGTACTTGATACTCCATCAATATAAACAAGAGCAGGTCATTCAAAAATCCACAGATCGAGACCCCCTACCCCGAGATCTGCCGGTTTTGATACCGACAATGGTGCTTTCATTGAGTGTTTTGTTGTGTGATCAGCAAAGGATCAATGGCTCGCCTACAGATCAAATGGGACGTCGGCGTCTTCATCGCCGGCTTGACTGGTCACCTTGGCTTGACCGAGGACTGTGCCCTGCCTCCAATCGTCATGTTCGGACCAGGGCCTTCATCAGCATCAACTCCGATCTCTATCATGATCATGGAGAAATCATCAATGGAGCTCGGGGGCTAAACGTCAACATTGCCCTTGGGCGACCGTGCTGTTTTTCCGAACAGCGAACTTGTATCCTCTACCACCACCTCCTCGGGCATCGCTTTGATGATCCCTTTAATGAAATTGTGCGGAATTAAGTCTACAATAGTGATGCAAAATTTCGTCGAGTTCCTATGGAGGAATCTCCGTCAATCTATGATATACTGGAGCCCTGTCAAATCTGGATGGAATCTGGATAAGTTTAGGGCATGGTCTCCAGATCTTAGTTCGGAGGTCCTTTGGAAGATCCAACCGTTCAACTGCTGGGAAATTCCCATATCTATGACCCCTCAAAATTTCAGGTCAATCCGACGGTTCAAACTCCAGAAACTTACCAATGAGTGGACCAATTTTCCGATGTGTTTTCTGCGTGAATAGAGATGCGACCCGAATTCATGTTTCTTTATGAACGTGATATTGGACAACCTTTTTAAAGGAATTTTCTTCTAGGGTAATGTGCATTGTTCTCAACATGTGCACATAAAATTTTAAGTCTTCTCTGAGGTATTCTTCACCATCACACTAGTGTCAAACTAGTCCGGTAACATTGCTCCATAGCTGCCGACCTGCGCTAGACACGCCGTCGCTTTGTTGAGCCGAGCTCAACTTCTTCGAATAATCATCTCGGCGAGCCGAACAAGAGTACGGAATCGCGAAGGATGAATCATCACCAACATCGCCGCCCCATGGATTACACGGAGCAGGCACACCAGCATCATCGCACGGTCACTTCATCAAGCCGACATTGACCGCGTCACAAGTCAGACCTGCATTGGCATGGCCGCACTGTTGCTTCTTCAAGCCCGTGTCCTTCACGCCGAACTACTTCAACACCTCGGCTCACATAGCAGCTGCAACGTCTCCTTACCGACCCGCTCTGTCACCTCGGCTAGACCGGGGGCTTCGCCATCTCTTCATCAACCTACTCCGAAAACTTCGGTGTCACCAGCCGACCAGCTTCATCATGTTAGCTGGACCGGGGGCTTTGCCTCAGCGAGCCAACCGTTGCCAGCATCGCCATGCCATCGCTTCATCCCCCATCAGGCAATGTGTGTGCGGATCGAGTCCCAATTTTGGGAGTAACCTTTCTTCAGATTGCTACAATAGATATAGATAAACCAGGTGCTATTAATCCTAATAATTTTTCTCGCTTCGGTTTACTTTTTCCGAGGAATTATTACTCTGGTTTGCTCCATCATCTGTACACAGGTCTGTCAAGTAATGGACGCATTAACGATGATTGTGTGATGGTTCGGTCAGTTTCCCGTGTGCAGTTCAGCGAATGCCTCATCGGGGACTCGGACCGCCCTATGAAATACAGGGTTTGTCACGCCAGCGCCCTGCACCGACATTGGCTTCGAAGCCAGGCCACACCTGTTTAGGAAAAAAAATATTTTGCCTAAATTAATTATGCAAGGTTTTTCTTATATATTTATATTATTATTTTTTGGACTGCACTATTTTAAATGTGTAGGTAATCGACTCTTACTGCGTCACGCGGTCACTTCGGCAAACCGACGCCGTCGTCCCAATCGGCGTAAATCGGCTCGTGTGATCACCTTGTTGGTCGAATTGGCATACAAACATGTTCAGTTGCCTCGGGGACTTTGGCATCGCTGAGAGAGCTCTACCTCATCGAGTATTCGGCACACGGGCCATATTTCTCTCACATTGCATAAATTACTAATTATGCCAACAAAATTTTATTTTTTTTTATTTTATTATTATTACTATTATCTCTGGCTTACACTATTTTCTGTGCACAGGTAAAAAATCCAGGTTGGGCAGCGCTGTCACCTTGGCATACCGACGTACCACGTCACCTCGGCTGGACAAGGGCTTCGTCATCACTTTATTAACCCACACCACGGACTTGAACGTCATACTGTCGGCCTGCTCCGTCGCCTCAGTCGGACCGGAGGTTCCACCTTGCCACATTAGCCGTGCTATGTCGCCACTTCGGAGTGCCGAGCTCTTCGCTCTCCCACCTCGGGACTGGCTTGGGGGCTGGGACCTCGTCCCGCCGTAAGCTCGGGCCGCGCATCGACACCGAGCACATTAACCAGCTAAGTCGCTTCCATGCTCAGTTTTTTTAGTTCTTGTTCGGTTCGACCAAACATTATATTTATGCTAAAATATGTTCGTAAAAACGAGGTTTGTTAAAAACCACTCTTCTTTGCCCATGTTAACTGGGCTCTTAAATTTATATGATCCATTTTATAATAAGTGTTCTTCTTCTAAGTCGTTGCAAAGTCTTTTTCTACCACTCCTTTCTCGACTCGAGTGTGTCGTCAATAGCCGGATAGCATATTTTATCTCTAAGGCCGCTCGAGCTTAATTTGCTAAACTGGCTTAACAAGCATTACTCCGCCTTCGGGATAGGAGATTGCATCCGTAGGCTGGCCTCCTTGAAGTCTTGAGATCGAATGTGTCATATTAATGCACGAAAGAAGCACAAAAGTAAGGCCAATTTTCGGATTGGCACCTAATGACTTGATTTAGCTTGGGCGTAAAGTTTTTACTGAATGTTTTTGGTTTTCTAATCCCATGGCACTTTTAAACTATTTGTGTGTTTCCAGCATAAGTCTCGCAGTGCAACACCAGACACCTTTAGCGATTCGGCAAAAACATTCTCGGATATTGCTATATATACATTGGTTTTGAATTGTGTCTTTGGTCAATAGTTGGGTTGCCCGGCTCCTGTGCTTGCGTCCTATGTCCCGCTTTGTTCGGCCATATTTGCAAAGGGAGAACCACTACGATTGTGCCTCCAACTCGAATGGTTAAGCAGCTTAGTGGAGAAAGCCAAAAACTAACTGTCACAATAGGCGAAAACTGGTCAGCAATCCGATGATGGTGTCAAACTATGGATCGATACCGGTTATCCCATGATAAATGATGGGCCTTTCATAACATTAGCCGTAGTTTTAATGGCTAGACTTCGGTCGGTGCCGAACACTAATCGGGGGCTCGTAGCTAGCTTCCCTAGTTTAAAGCTGCTATGACTAAGTGATAGTTATAAAGCCCGCATATTTGATTGCCTTGTTTCCGCTAACACAACCACCTCCGGGCACCGAGACGTCAGCTAAGGGTTGTTTTGTTACTACGGAAACACCCTGCATAGCATCTACAAATGGGTAGAAGCCGACGATGGGCCACTTTCAAAGGATAAACGGTCGCAACGGAGTCAAAATAAATATCATCAACATTTGTATTCATTATACAAGCATTGCCTTCTGTAATTATCGTTATAAAGCCATAAATATGCATCAATTTGACTTAAGATTTTGGCCAATCTGGGTTGCCTGGCTCTTGTGCTTACCCCTACGTTCCTAATTGTTTGGCTAGGAGGTAAAGGGAGCACCTCTGTGATTGTTACTACCGGGTCATCCGAGTTAGTACCTCAGACTGGGTGAAGACGAAATCTAGCAAGCTGAAAGGATATAATTGGTCGTCAACGATGGAAGTGAAAATTTAGGTTCGCTAAAGACCACATAGTTCAGGAATTTTTCCCAAACTGAATCCTCAATATTTTCCGCCCACATTGATCAGAGGTGAGGTTTCATGATCATGATCAGCATGACAACCAAAAGAAAGGAACCAATAACGGGACTATTTTCTTTGGAAGATGTGTTTTACATTTGATAGCAATATAACATTCTCTCCGCATACCTTTGTTTATAAAACCATATAGCCGGATTGCCTTGTTTGTCATAAAATTTGCCCTTGTAAAGGCTTTATAAAGTAGGACAAACACTCCCCAGCTACTGGCCGAGGAGGTTGAAGCTGATGATCGGTCAACAAAGTTTTGTACAATGCCGATCCGAGCATTAGTGATGTAAAGTACTTGGATACATAGAATCATTACACATAAAATTGCGAGTAAAATCCATTTACTGCAACACATCTTTTAAACCCCTTGGGGCCTACCTTGGCGAGCTCGGATTTCGACTAGCTTTAAGCTCCGTTAAGAGGTCTTATTCTCTTTTTGAGAAGTTTATGTTAAACATAACGAACTTTTCTGTCAAACGGATATCGATCCTAAATTCGGCCACCCGTGCCCACATTAAGGCTCGGGGGCTACTGGGCTTCACACTCATTATTTATAAATATTGAAGGGGCACATCGATCCCCTGATCTGGTGTTGCCACCCGACCAGTGGCTCGGGGGCTACTGCATGGACTATTCAATGCAGAAAATTCAAAGTGCTAAGTGTTCAGCATGACCGAACTATGGACAAGCGCATCTTCGGACAACAATAAGTTCCATCTGGGACTTTTCCGGTATCAATCTAATATATCACGGCGACTTCTCACGACCCTCTCTCAGGGGCCCGCCTGCCGATCACTATTACCTCTAATATATTACACCGCATTTCTATTCCTACGTATGATACCGAGCTAGGAGTTGATCCTTAGGCCGATTTCGCGAATCGACCTGAGTCTCAGGGGCTACTAGGATCAGTGGATTCATGTTTTCCTTCAGGTGCATCTCGGGTTTTAGAACGACACACACCTTGAGGGCTACTGGTTATACACATTGATAGCAAATAAATTTACATGCATCGAAAATAAAATCCGCAAACAATCAGCCCATAACCGAGGTGCTGAACCACCTCGAAAACATTTCTAGATATAGCTCGGATGCAAGTGGTTGGCTCCATAGAGCGCATTTCCAGCATTAAGATGGCTAAACTCCTTCAGCTTTTTTGAACCAAGGTGATCTATGACACCTCAGATATAGTCCGGCGTGGAGCTCGGAAGCGACCAGCGTTGGTGCTCAAGTACAAAAGATACCTTGAATGCAGTCCGGCATTAGAGCTCGGATGCAAGAGGACACTGCCGCACGACAAACACTTCAAACCCGAGGTGTGGCATAAAAATAACAAGGCATTGATAAAGGTCGAAGACTTAAAGGGCTCCTCAGATACCCGACGTGTGAGATCTTTAGATTTAGCTCGGAAATCCTCAAGATAGAAGATGGGAAGATTTGCTGAACCAGTTTTCAAGCCTGACGGCCGAAGACGAAGAACAGTTTGGAAGAACCGAGGAGCGTCTCCAACTTGAAGACCGGTTCAGGGGACTACTGACGGTGTCCTGGACCAGAGGGTACTCACCATGTTGTCTCCTGATCAGTTGGATTGGGCTAAGGACACCCATGGACGTTTACTCATGGGCCAGTTCAAACAACTGATGTATACACAAGGAAGATTCCACAAGGCTTGGTGATCAAGACAAGGACTCCTCTCCACCAACGTATTCGACTAAGACTCTTATTATCATAGGCCTCCGGTACATTATATAAGCCGAGACGAGGCTAGTCGATAGATCATTATGACATTATTCATCATACCTTCTTGTTTTAGACCACAATATATGATCTCGAGGTAGATCAACACTGTACTTGATACTCCATCAATATAAACAAGAGCGGGACCTAGGGTTTTACCTCCATCAAGATGGCCCGAACCTGGGTAACACATCGTCTCCTTCATTCCTGTTACCATTGATCTGAGAATCCATAGCTCGGGACCCCCTACCCCGAGATCTGCCGGTTTTGACACCGACACCTCCTCCTACACCTCGAGCTAGCAAACCTAGGCGGCCTGCTTATGGCGGAAGGTACTCAGCTCGGCCTCCGCCGCACGGCAGCGCTCATCGATGACCTTGGCGTCCTTCATCGCAATGTCGCGGGCGGCTGCGGCTAGGCCGGCCACCTTCCGGCCCTCTGAGGCCGCCACTGCCTGGGCCCAGGCTGCCCTGACGGACACGTCGGCCTGGAGCCACCCTGAGACCAGCTCTAAGCGCCCAATGCCATGTTCCAGTCGGGGCCCTGAAGATTGTCTTGGAGCCGGTCCAGTGTGGAGAAGGCCTCCTCCAGGGGACTTGGCATGGAAGAAAAACCATGGCCCGTCAGCGTGATGGTAGGAGAGATGACGACACCAGAGTCAAGACTGGTGAAGCAGCAACGGAGGAGAAGCCGGGTCCTCAGCAGGCCAATGGAGGGCGAGCGCCTTCGGAGCCGGCTTGGCTGCAAGGACTGTCTTCTCCTGAGGCTGGGCCCCAGAGCCCCGGGGGGGACCCTGCCGCAGGAGCACGAGAGACAGCCTCGCCCTTCTACGCTAGAGTCGTTGCAACCAGGGCGGGTGGCTTAGCCTGGGCAGCTCCGGCGTCCTCTTTCTTCCTCTTCGCTTCCGACGTTAGCCTAGCATCAAGATGGAGACATTCAGTACTGCATCGAGATCAAAGAGCAGGGGAAAGGGGATGCACTTACTTATCCTTGGCGATGTAATCCCTCTTCTTGCCTAGGAGCGGAAGCATCCCAGGCACGGGCGTGGTCGCGCTCTCACGGGCGGACGAGCGTGCGGCCGTCTCTGCGATGGTGGCGGTCGGCGACGAGATGGAGCCGTTGCCCTGGGGAGCAGTGCAAACCTATCCTTCTTTGGGATCCCCTGCCTCAACCTCTTCTGGGGTGTGCCACCGGACCTTGTGGGGACCCCGATGGAGAGCGCCGATCCTCTAACTGGGTGCTCGCCGGTGTCGTCATCATCAAAGAAGGCCCAGAGGAGCTCGCTCTACCGAGGGGGAGAGGTCTCTTCCACCTCCTCCAAGGTTGCCTCTGAATCTTCCTTCTCCTCCTCCTCGGACTCGCCGGAGGACACCGGCACCGAGGAGCCTTGTGGCTGGGAAGGCATCAGCGGTACGATCCTTTGCTCGAGGAAGACAGGCATGGTGTCCGCCACCCTCTCCCTATCCTCGCGATGGTACATTAGGAGATGGGCTTCCAGGGGCCGCCCTGGTCCTCCCCAGGCAAGGTACGCACGAGCTTGGTTAGCCTCATCAGACAAGGCGTCCGGGCGCAACCGGAGGTCGTCTTCTGCACCTTTGAAGCTCCACAACGGGCGTGAGTGCGCCTAGAGCGGAGCCAAGCGCTGCATCAGGAACTCCTTGACGATCATGGCCCCCATCAGCTGCTCCGCATCTAGGTCAGCCGTCATCTGATCTAGCAACTGCTCCGCCCGGGGGTCGGTGAGCTTCTCGTCAGTCCACCGGTCCAGCTTCCAGCCGAGCGTGGGAGTGCTTGGCATCCATGAAGATCCACTTGCTACCATGAGCCGCGATGAAGCTGGCGCATCCAGAGCACTAGTTGTTGTCTACCCGGAGGTAGAAGAAGTGGTAGAATAGCACAACGGAGGGCATCACCACCACAAACACCTCGAAGTAGAAGGAGAAGATCGTCAGGAGGAGGATAGAGTTGGGATGAAGATGGAGGGCGTGGAGCCCGTAATGGCAAAGGATGGCGTAAAAGAAACTAGAGAAAGGGGGAACCAGCCTAGCAAAGATGCTGTGCAGGAAGAAGGGGTAAAAGGTGTCACCCAAGGCTTCTGGCTTGGCAGAGCCAACCCGGAGCGCCGTCTCTCCCCCCTCATTGGCGTCACCCGCCGTCAGCGGGGGCATGGTGGCGAGGGGCTTCTCTTCAGTAATGGTGGACGCGCTCAGGGCCGGCTCGAACCAAGAGGCCGGGCACGTAGCCGGGGCCGAAGATTTCACCTTGTCGGAGGCCATCAGCGGCAGGTTCAGGGGAAGGATTCTGTGGATCTAGAGGCGCTTGGAGCAAAGGAAGAAAGGGATCTGGAGCAAGACGAAGGAAAGGCAATGAAGGCTCCGCACCAAGCACCAGCCTTTTTGTCAGCCTAGAACCGTTGCCAAAGCCGTGTGGGGAAGCAGAGATGCCCACGTCCCATCAATCACCACGCGTCGACCAAGGCTGCGGGCGGTTAGGGCCCGCGGCGCTCTACACTTGCCTCTTGGCGATACCTCGAAGCCAAGTTCGAGCGCGTCTTGGGCCTAGGGGCTACTGTCAGCGTTCTGGGACTGGGGGTATCCAAACTTACCTGCGTGCGGCACACGACATGGCTCACCAACGACCTGGTATGGCCCAGCTTCAGCTTCGAAAACTCAAGACCCTCGCAAGGCGAACGACACCAAGACCTCCACGGGGAGCGGCATCCTCCGGCTGGCTCCCAAGGGGCGGAGATTCCTATGCAAGCCTCACCTCATGAGGATCAGATCACGTGAGTCGTGACGACCAAGGCCAGGCGGGCGCTGTGTACCAGTTTCCTCTTTGGTGCTTAGGAGGCAAGCATAGACGTGGACTCCCGAGGAATCAACCAAAGGCTTCCATTCCGGTGCTACAAGACCAAGACCGCCTGGGCGCCAGGACGGAGGTCATCGCCGAGCCCACCGCAGTGTCACGACCAGAGGCGTTTGCAGGCGGAGACTACTTTTGTCAGGATAGCATGTACTAGTTGTCTCCCTTTGAATTTGGCTGTTGTGGGATCCCTTCTGTAACGCCCCGAGACCGATGTGCCAAGTGTCCTCTGGTTATTCGCTGTTGTTTCCTTGTCATTGTTTGCGTGTCAGGTATGTCATATCAAGTCATCATGTGCATTTCATTTGCATACATGTTCGTCTCATGCATCCGAGCATTTTCCCCGTTGACCGTTTTGCAATTCGGTGCTCCTATGTCATCCGGTGTCCTTTTCTACCTCTTTTCGTGTGCGGGTGTTAAACATTTTCGGATTGGACCGAGACTTGACATGCGGCCTTGATTTACTACCGGTAGACCGCCTGTCAAGTTTCGTGCCATTTGGACTTCGTTTGATACTCCAACGGTTAACCGAGGAACCGTAAAGGCCTCGTGTGTGTTGCAGCCCAACACCTCTCCAAAGTGGCCCAAAACCCAACTAAACTTGTTCCATCATCTAGAGCGTTCGATCACGATCGCGTGGCCGAAAACCGCACCTCATTTGGACATTCCTAGCTCCCTCTACGCCTATATAAAGACCCCTCCATTTCATTCCCGGGTCTTCTTCCCCCTAACCCTAAAAATTTCCCTCGCGCCGCGCCGGACATGTCCGAACCCGGCCGGACGAACCCGCCGCCGCCATCCGCGCAAATGGCCTCCCGCCACCTGTCCCACCACTGCCTTCTCCGCCGCTGGCCCGGGCGGCCCGAATCGGGCCCCCCTGGGCCCATCGCGCGCCCCGCCGCCTGGGAGCCCCGCCGCCCGAGATCCACACTCCGCCCGAATCCCGCGCGCCGGCCGGCTCCTCCCTACCGCGGATCCGCTGCCCCGCCGCCGTCCAAGGTCGCCGCCGGCGCCGCCACTCCAGCGACTCCCGCCGGCCACACGCAACCACGTCGGCTCTGCCCCGCCACCGCACGCCGGCTCCGCCTCGCCACCGCGCCGGCTCCCCCCCGTCACCGCACGCCGCTCGCCACCCGTCGCCGGAACCACCCTCCGCCACCACCTTCCATGTCTCCGGTGATCCCCTCCGTTGAACCTCGAGTTCTGCGCCGCTACAGTAACAGGCCCGATCCAGATCCAGTTTCGAATTAGGATTGACTTTTTGCCCTCATTGCAGTAATTTTTGCATATTTCATCGCATCGTATCTCTGCATCCGTAGCTCCGATTCGTGCGTGTAGCATATCGAAATGTTCGCCTCAAATAGTACATCATTTCATCTCATTGCATCATTTTCATTTGAGCTCATCTTGATGCCCGAAATGCTGTTGGAAGAGGGCTATGTGATGATTATGTCAGATCTGTTTCAGCAAATGGCCTTTTGTCATTTTTGCCATGATTAATGTGTGCATGCTATGATCCTAAGATCTACATGTGTTTTGTTATATGCCATGCCATCTTTACAGGGGTGTATGCCATGTATTTTTTTTGATCTTTGTGGTGACTAGCACAAGCATGCAAAGTAGATTACTCGATTATGCTGATTTCAGGGACTTAGAATTTCACTAGGTCCTTGTCCTATTATTGTTTTTATGCCATATGTTCATGTTGTTTCCTAGTGATCTGTTCCTCTTTTGAGGATGATCAGTAAGGATGTTTTGTTAATATTGTGGTTCTCTATCCATCCATGTCTTTGTTTGCAATTATGGAGCAACCTAGCTTGAGTCAATCGAGCTCTACTTTTGCTATAAAATGTTCCTGGCAGATTGTTAACATATTAAGCAATTTTGCCGAGGATGTTGCTATTGATCCGTGCATGCTATGTTGTTGTTCTTGCCATGTCTAGCTTCATTGCCATGTCTTCTTTATGGGTGTATGCTTAGTTTGTCATGCCATGCTTTGTAGTGAGTGCATCGAGCTCGTAAACATGCCTACTTGTTAATCTATTTTGCATGCTCCAGTTTTTCACTAAGTCTGAATCTGTTTATGTTTTTGCTATGTTCACATGCTTGCAATTGTATGTTCTGATCCCTTTTGGCTCATGGTCACTAAGGGACTTTTGTTATATGTTTCGAGTATCTTCATGCCATGCCTTGCTTTTCCATGTTATGTTTCTGTAGCATGTAGTTTTCATGTCCTAAAGATTGCTTCCTGATGATAAATTCCAGACTTGTGTTATTTCACTAAGTCTGAAACCAGTAATCATTTGCACTTTTGCCATGCTTGTTTGAGCTTACTAATGAGTGAATTAGCCGTAGATCAGTGTTCATCTTTTGTCAAGCATCATGAGTGGATCCCTGCCATGTATTTTGTTGCTATGTTTGAGTGCTGTAGCATATTAATCTTGTTGCATTTAGATGGCTACTTGCTGATTATCGCAGACCGGTGCCATATTTGTTTTGCTTGTCATTTCCAATCCGTGCATCCGATTCCGGTGATCTTTATATCGATTTCGGCCGAAATCACCTCACCTTTCCAGAAGCACTCTTGTTTTTCCAAGTTGAGGCCAGGTTCAATCATTCCTTTCCAAATCATGCATATGCATCACATACCACATCCCGCATATCATACCATGTTCGTGTGTTGGTTGTTTACTATGTTGTGTGCTTCTTTCCGGTGTTGCTTCTTCGGGTTGGTTCCGATTATGTCGCGTTTGTGAGTACCCGTTCGACTACCTCCGTTTGTCTTCTTCATGGACTCGTCCTTCTTCCTTGCGGGATTTCAGGCAAGATGACCATACCCTCGAAATCACTTCTATCTTTGCTTGCTAGATGCTCGCTCTTTTGCTATGCCTATGCTGCGATACCTACCACTTGCTATATCATGCCTCCCATATTGTTAAACCAAGCCTCTAACCCACCTTGTCCTAGCAAACCGTTGTTTGGCTATGTTACTGCTTTGCTCAGCCCCTCTTATAGCGTTGTTGGTTGCAGGTGAAAATTGGAGCTTGTTCCATGTTTGGAACATGGTTATTTTGTTGGGATATCAAAATATCTTTTATTTAATTAATGCACCTATATACTTGGTAAAGGGTGGAAGGCTCGGCCTTATGCTTGGCGTTTTGTTCCACTCTTTTCCGCCCTAGTTTCCGTCATATCGGTGTTATGTTCCCGGATTTTGCGTTCCTTACACGGTTGGGTTATAATGGGAACCCCTT
Organism: Triticum urartu; assembly: GCF_003073215.2. NCBI lineage: Eukaryota > Viridiplantae > Streptophyta > Magnoliopsida > Poales > Poaceae > Triticum > Triticum urartu. Next base: position 304,595,768 of record NC_053025.1, read on the forward strand.
GACAGTTCGCCTTGAATAAAACTCCTCCAGCATGGCCCAACATTGGTTTTACCATTCGCCACCTAGCCTTTTCTTTCCCTTGAGTTGGCCGGCTCAAGGGTCATCTTTATTTTAACCCCCCCGGGCCAGTGCTTCTCTAAGTGTTGGTCCGAACTGAGCTGCCTGCGGGGCCACCTCGGGGAAACTTGAGGGTTGGTTTTACTCGTAGCTAGTCTCATCTGAGTGTGCCCTGAGAATGAGATATGTGCAGCTCCTATCGGGATTTGTCGGCACATTCAGGCGGCTTTGCTGGACTTGGTTTACCATTGTCGAGGATGTCTTGTAACCGGGATGCCGAGTCTGATTGGATTGTCTTGGGAGAAGGAATATCCTTCATTGACCATGAGAGCTAGTGATGGGCTAAGTTGGGACACCCCTGCAGGGATTTGAACTTTCAAAAGCCGTGGCCGCGGTTATGGGCAGATGGGAATTTGTTAATGTCCGGTTGTAGAAAACCTGAAGTATATCTTAATTAAAATACATCAACCGTGTGTCTAACCGTGATGGTCTCGTCTCGGCGGAGTCCGGCAAGTGAACATGGTGTTGGAGTTATGCTTGACGTAGGTTGTTCTAGGATCACTTCTTGATCATAGTTTTCTCGAACGTGCTTTGCCCTCTCTTCTCGCTCTCATTTGCGTATGTTAGCCACCATATATGCTAGTCGCTTGCTGCAGCTCCACCTTATACCTTTTACCTTACCCATAAGCTTAAATAGTCTTGATCGCGAGGGTGTGAGATTGCTGAGTCCCCGTGACTCACAGATACTTCCAAACCAGTTTGCAGGTGTCGATGTTACCGGGTAGGTGACGCAACCAAGCTCAAGGAGGAGCTCAATGAAGATCCTTTGTGTTGTTTCGTTCTAGTCAGTCAGTAGTGGAGCCCAGTTGGGACGATCAGGGATCTGTGTAGCATTTGGGGTAGTCTTCTTTTATTTTGGTTCCGTAGTCGGACCTTGTGTGTATCTGGTTGATGTAATGCTTTATATTCATGTATTGTGTGTAGTGGCGACTGTAAGTCAACTATGTATCTCTTTCCCTTATGTATTACATGGGCTGTGTGAAGATTACCTCACTTGCAACATTGCTTTCAATGCGGTTATGCCTCTAAGTCGTGCTTCAACACGTGGGAGATATAGCTGCATCGACGGCGTTACACCTTCCCACCTTCATTTGAGAAGAGGACCAAGGCCACTATAAATAGGACTTAGCCACCACCTTAGGACCGGATCGGATCCATTCCATCCCCACACTCATCAGCTCACTCGAGCCCAAAAACACTCCTCCTCCTGAGGTTGTTCTACCACTGTACTAGTTCATCCTCAGCCCCTCGAGGCCAATCAACCATAAAGCAGGAGTAGGGTTTTACACCGCAAGGTGGCCCGAACCTGGGTAAACTGATGTGTCTCGTTTCCTTCCTGTTCATCGAGCTAGGCCGAGATATTGGCGAGTAGGCATTCTGGGGAGGTTGAGTTCTTTGCATGCACCCAGAGTTTGAACCTCTCAAGGGTCTGCGGAACTCGAAATCTGACACCTTCATCTGGCTGCCCGTTTCTTCTGTTCCTCCTCGTCGAAAACAATTAATTGACCTGAACCGTATGCCCTACATGGCACACACAACTAAAATCTGAACCGTGTTTGATGCATCCGTCATCGCAAACATTTTGCACCTTTCTGACGGTTTTTTTACATCATCATTTGCGATTATTGCATCGCACACGGTTTCATCAAAGGCTCTCTGATCGTAGTGTCGCGTTAGCAGCATCCTTCTCTAGTGGAATATCCTACATCTCCTAACCCTTCTTCTTCCTCACCTCTTCTTCCTCCCCAAACAGACCACCGCACGGGCCAGACAGATCTTCTCCAACATGTGGTTGGATAAACATACTGTATGAACAAAAATTAGGTGTCAGTGGTTGGATGGCTAAGTTTGGTTTGATCATATGTGGTAGCACGTGTCAGTGAGCGTGTGTTCCCTTGGTTGGGTTTGTGGCGTGCAGGAGCCACTGTGTGAGGGTGTGGTGCGACCGTGACAGGCGTGCATAAGTGTACCTACTTTTCATTTTGAACTTGTAACTAGCAAGATGCTCGTGCATTGCACGGAACATCAAGATGCATTTTTTTATAAAACACCTATTGTGATTGACCCGTGCGGGAGTAATCCCATGTGTAAAAACTAATGATATCTTGAGAAATAGGAAAGAGAAGGTGAGGAGGAGTGGGGTGTGGTGGTGATTGGTGGTCGGACTAAGCGGAGGCATGGGGTGGACTACGCCGGCAGCGGCTACCATGCCAGATTGTTCCAGAGGCTTCCTTTTTTAATTGCTCAACAATGAGGATATGTGAGATAAGGATGAACGAGGGGTGGCCTTATCTGCAAATGTGGAGAGAGGTGCGGGTATGTTTTTGCAAAATTCCCATAGTTTGCTTTCTATCCATCAGATATAGATGGGACATTTTCTATTGCAGGATGAGAGCCATACCATCATCACCAACTCGGTTTTTGATAAGAAAGAAGATATGTAGGAGTATATAGATATATAGAAATATAGACTAGCAAGAGGCACACGGAACATCAAGATGCATTTATACAAGTTGTTTATCTTGTGGGAGACAAAGATGAACGAAGGAAGGCCTTATCTGCGAATGTGGAGAGGGGTGCCGGTACCTTTCTGGAAAATTGCCATAGTTTGCTTTCTATCCTTCAGATATAGATCGGACGGTCAATATTGCAGGATGGCAGGCACACCATCATCACCAACTCAATTTTTTTATAAGAGTAGAATAGTAGAGAAGATATATATATATATGTGTGTGTGTGTGTGTGTGTGTGTGTGTGTGTGTGTATAAGAGTAGAGATAACATCTGGTTTGCAAGGGTGAGCGCCTTTGATTTTACTATGTACTGTGTTAAAAAACAAGGCGGGGTTTTCCTTCGCGGGATCAATCGATACAAATCCTCATTTGACGTGTCAATTAATATGCATTTTCGTTCTCCAACAGAAAACAAGCTAACCATATCACTCCTCATTCCTTCATTAATGCAGCGCATGCCAGCCAATCTTCTCACTTCTGCATGCATTCAAGGGTATATTAATGTCCTTGGTTGCTAGTACGAGGCAAACCTCATCAATTTTGTCTAGATTAGGGTTAGTGGCCTTCTGCAAGCTGTAATTTTGATACTGGCCTTGTATACAAAAAATGGAGGTAGTAACAATTTGAGTTCCTTCCCCATTGTGGTGACATCGATGATATATCGATCGATGTGGCTTTCGCGAAGTGCGTTCGACGGAGCACACCATTGAGGCAGACCACGCAAAGTCGTTCGCAAGTCCCACCCGCATGCCAAGACAACCGCCTTCATTGCATCTACGAAGTCCGTTGAACCAAAGGAGGCCTAAATATACTACTAGTAGCACAATAGTGCGGTAAAGGTGGTTTCTCAAAGAAGACGATGGAGAAGCGGAGTCAGCGAAGAGTGAAATGATGGTTGCTTCATCCATACTTTGTGATTTGATGCCTCACTGCTTTCCGATTTGTGATAGAAGGGACAAGGGAGTAGACTCTATGCTCTATACATGTGTCCAAACATGGGAGAAAGAGGAGAGATGTTGCATTTTTTTATTCTTTCAATCAATCAATTAGGGAGCTTTAGTTCCCTCATTTTTGGCTTTGGCAGCACCATCCACAATGGTTTCCATCAATGCCAAATGCTATTTTCACGTTTGGCAACACACTGTAGATGCCCTTAAGCGTACCACTTGGTTTTTCTCCTTGGTTCTATCTATACAAATCTCGATTATATTGATCTAAAAAATATCAAGATTAGTAAAAAGGAGGTGATTTTGCGGCGAAGAAGGCGGGGAGGTTTCTTATTTTTAGAGGAGGTTCGCCTGGCGGTTTGCTAACATGCGGTCCCACCTGTCAGTGATGTACCGAGCCGATCCGCGTCCCATGCGAGGCAGAAGCAACATGTGGTTAACATGAAGAGGATGAGGGAGAAGCGGATTCGGCAAAGAGTGAAAACGATGGTTGCTTCGTCCATCCAACTTAATTGCGGGAAAGGTGCAGCTTTGTGATTTGATGCCTCATTGCTCATTACTATGACGTTGGCAAGGCCGGGGTGCGTCCCCCCTGCTGCTCTGCACTATTATTTAGGTATGGCATGTGGACCCGGTTGGTTGATGTCCCACATGTCGGCGAAAGGGATTAGAATATTTATGAAAGCGAGCACTCCACTCTTAGGACGGAGGAGTACACGACACAGCGGCCCAGTGAACTATTACTTGTACTGTAGTACTTCTATGGTTTTGCTGTTTCGCATGATCCATTGATACAAACCCAATTAAATAGGTGAGTGCGGGATTTTCCCCGCGCGGTAGGTAGGGTAGTTCCGCATAGTCGGTTTGACACAGAGAGCGAGAGAAAGATGTGAAATGCTTGAATGTGTAATGGGCCCTTTTCTGTGTGTGTGTGTGTGTGAGTACTAGCCATACATTTCAATATGAAAACTAAATAATTAAGTAACAATATGAGATCTAGTAAAACTAAAAACACATATGATTTATTGTGTTAGAATGTAGTACTATTGTATTGGATAGTTGTTAGATGTAACATGCCAGAACGTGTAGAGATGTAATTTTGGAGGGCCTACAGAGAGAAATTGGGCATAAATTGGATTCAAATATTTTAATTCGTCTTTGTAGCATTTGTAACTCATATCTACAGTTTGTATGGTAGACGTGAATGCTTGTTCGCTCTTAGGAAACCAGTATATCAATAATGGGGTGGCGTGCGCCAATTTAGGTACTGGCACCTTGGCCTACTCGGCTCCACGGAGAGAGCGAGAGAAGTGATAAATACATTGGCGGTCAGTGTATTTCAAGTGAAAAGCGTAATACGGTCACCGGACTTCAGAATACGCTCATTACAGCCACTATATACATTTTTCCATGATTATACAGTCACTTGCTCACTGTTCAACATCGGATGCACTCTGTTGACTGGCCAAATAGTCTGCATGGTACTATGTTGACTAGTTAAATTGACAACGTTCCTTATGGGTCCCACCTATTAGTTTGTAGAGGAAAAAAGTAAGATAAACACAAATTTACATAGGCACGACAAGAGTCCAACCCGTGCGCGGGAACCATCTAGTTGTGTATGTGTCTGTCAGGGTCTGATGTGTGAGCATGCACGTGTAGGTTGAGCACTTGATCGTGAGCCTGTGTGTTGGTCATGTGGTGTGTGCATGCATGCGTGTGTGAGAGGGTTGCGTGCGTGCGTGTGTGCATGTGAGTGTTGCGTGGCTGCATGTGTACATGTGAGTGTTTCATGCATGCAGTGCTGTGCATGTGTGCATGTGTGTATAATCACCACAATGTGTATTGAAAGAGACGGCTCAACATACCAATACAAGGCCACCTTGTCCGTTGTGCCCGCGGTCATGACTTCGAATACCCACCGTCCAATAATTTTTTATAATTTTTTTCATTCTTATACATGCTGATAGGTGGGCCCTATGGTAGTAAGATAATGTGATGCAACAATAGATGTGCCATGTGGAGCGTTTAACTGGTCAACTAGTCATGCCTTCAACAAATACAGTGTTGTACGGTGAGCCTGTGACTGTATGATAACCACAAGACATAAATTGTGACTGTAATGAGTGGATTCTGAAGGACAATGAACGTATCGTGCTTTCGCTTCAAATACAATGATTGTCACTGTGTATATCACGAGAGAAAGATGAAACATGCGTGAATGTGCTTGGGTCGTACTTTTAGAGGACCTAGAGATAATTTGTGTGCGTACGTTAAAGGGGTGTAGAGATGGTGTGTGCGATGGAGAGAGAGATGCTCTTCGTTTCTCTTTATTATGACTTTTATATACTCCCTCTGTTCCAAAATATAGTGCGTTCTTGGTTCCCGTGCTTCAACTTTGACCATAAATTTAACCAACGAGACCGACTATGGCGGGAGCAAAAGTTATACCAATGAATTCGTATTCAAAAGTTTACAATCATATAATTTTCTCCCGCTGCAGTCGGTCTCGTTGGTTAAATTTATGGTCAAAGTAGAACCTCGGGAAGCGCTGGCGCGCTATATTTTGGCACAGTGGGAGTATAATATAAAAATATAAAAATTCACAGTGCAGAATAAATATCATTGGGTGCACCATGCAATGCAAATTAACTTTCATACTCCATATAACTTTGTACTATTGTATATATGTAGAATTTTTAAAATAATGTTTTGGCCACACTTTGTGTGGTTTTTATTCAAAAGGAATGTTGTATGCGAAGTAAAAGTCAAGAGAGGGCTTTTTAGATCAATGGGGCACGTGATAAGATGTAACATGTGTGAATGTGTAGTTGACGTATTTGGCAGGGCCTACAAAGGATATGTGTGTATTCGAGGGAGGTATGGATAGATGGGCTGGCGACGTGGGGCGAGGGGGCGAGGGAGAGATAGCACGAGAAATGAGAGTTGTCTATATAGAGAGAGATGAATTGGATGTCTCGGTGAGAGATGCCCTTGGGTGTGTCCATGCAAGGGGGAGGGGATAGAGGCATGAGGAGAAATAGTTCGTGTGTTTTCTGTGTTGGTATGTGTGGGTGTGAGAAGATAACGAGACCTAGGGGTAGAGGGTGTGTCGCCGTGTGAGGTCCGGTGGGCCAAGGTGAGGCCCTTGGGTTTGGTTCCGTCCTGCGCCACATTGGTTAGTCTGTGACGCATTTCGGGGAGACCCATGGAGGACTAGTCGTACAAGACAAAGATACCAAAGCCATGAAGGACTCAATGTCCATTAACAAAGCCGGCTAGGATTTGTAACCCTAGCTAGGTCCCCGAACTAAGGTAACCCCTTGTCTCTGATATTAACATTCATCCAACCTAACTTTTTTTGACCATGAACAATAGGAAAGGCTCCTACTGTGTAAATATATTAAAAGAACATGCTAAGTTGTACAGGTTACATTGTTACAAAGGATGAGAGGCTACCCTTTGGGGCAGGGGGGAGAAGAACTAAGCAATCAAAAAAGGCTAGCTAAGGGAGTTTACAAAACCCAGCACTAGAGGCTTATGTGCCTCTCTTACTCTGTGCTAAAGAAGATCAATGTCCTTAATAAATCTATGAAGCCATGACTGGGTAGTTGTATCCACATCTCTAAAGTGATTGTTATTTCTTTCTTTCCAAACACTTAAGCAGCTACAAGGATTTTTTCCATCAGCATCGTTGTGGCCTGGTTGTCCCTTCTTTCTTGGACTACATGGAATCGGTCAGAGAACACCTCCCAGTTAAGGTCAAGGCGCGCCCAGCATTGATGGCTAGAAGAACATGTAAATATCATGTGATCAATCGTTTCTTCAACGTTGAGCCTAACAGTGTCCTAGACTAGGGGGTACTCACCAAGTCATCTCCCGACCAGCTGGATCGGGCCGAAGACCCCGATGGCAGTTCACTTATGGGCCACTAGGGGCAGCACATGCGGCATACAAGGAGGATTACACAAGACTTGGGACCCAAGACAACGACTCCTCTAAACCCTAGGCCTCTAGTGTGTTATATAAACCGAGGCCAGGCTAGTCAATAGATCATCTCATATTGATTACTACAATCTCGTGGTAGATACCTATACTATGTACTATCCTTTTACCAACACAATGAAAAGCAGGACGTGGGGTATTATTTCTTCAGGAGAGCCCAAACCTGGGTAAAATCCTATGTCCATGTTACCATCGCTCCAAGACGCCTAGCTTAGGACCCCTACTACGAGATATGCCGGATATAGAACCAACATTGGTTCTTTCATTGAGAGCCTGCTGGCAGTCGCCATGGTGCGATGGGAATTCGGATAGTCTCCGGCGTGATCTACGCATTGGAGCCGGGCTTTATGCTCGATGTCGGCATCTTTGTCGCCGGCTCGACTGGCGACCTCGGCTGGACCAAAGACCGCGCTCCATGACAGATCATCAAGATCAGACGGATAATTTCATCATCATCAGCTCAAATCTCAACCGAGACCATGGAAAAGTCGTCCATGGAGCCTGGGGGCTCATCGTCAACAGTGCCCTCATGCGATCACACAGTTTGTTCTGTACAGCAGACTTGTTTTTGCTGCCGCCATCTCCTCGAGAGTCGATTTCACGAACCCTTTGGTTGAATTGTGCGGAATTGAGTATACAACAACCCTGTAAAATTTCCTCGCCGTCCGATGGAGGAATCTCTGGCGATCTATGATATACCGGAGTCCTATCGAGTCTGGATGGGAATCTGGACGAGTTTAGGGCGTGGTCTCCAGAGCCTAGCTCAGAGGTTATTTGGAAGATCCAACCGTTCATCGTCTCTGGAATTTCCATATCTACCACCTCTCAAAGTTTCAGCTCGATCTAACCGTTCAATCTCCGGGAACCGCCGATTAGTGTATCACTTTTCGAATCTGTTTTCTGCGCGAATACGAATCCGACCTGAGTTCATCTTTTTTCATGAAAGGGATATTGGACAACCTTTTTGGAAGAATCTGTTTCTAGGGTATTGTGTTTTGTTTCCGAACACATGCTCACAAATTTTGCTCCTTTTCGGAGGCAACCTTCACCGTCGTGCCGGTGTCAAACCATCCCTTGCTCCATGTCTGCCGACCTGCGCTACATAGATCGTCGCTTCATTGAGCTGAGCCTAACCTTATCGGATCACCAGCTCGGCAAGCTGAAGGAGAGTTCGGCATCACGAACGCTAAATCATCACCAACACCGTCACCCCACAGATTGCACGGGTCAAGCGCTTCGACATCGCTGCTCGGTCACTTCATCACTCCGGCATTGACCACGTCAAAAGTTATGACCAACATCGACATGGCCGAGCCATAGCTTCTTCAAACCAATGTCTACCACGCCGAACCGCTTCAACACCTCGGCTGGCACGACGGCTGCAACGTCACCTTACCGACCAGCTCCATCACCTCGGCTGGACTGGGAGCTTCGCCATCTCTTCATAAACCGACCCCCGAGACTTTGACATCACCAGCTGACCAGCTTCGTCATGTTAGTTGGACCGGGGGCTTCGCTTCGCCGCATCCCGGCTGAGCACACGCACACAACATCAAGCTAGCGCTGGCACTAGTACTATTGCTAGATGCAAATCCATGAATGCCCACATGTGTCTCTTTGGATTGCTACAACAAATAAAGCAGGTGCTATTATTCCTACTATTTTTTTGCTTGCATGGGCTTATTTTTCCCGAGGAATATTACTCTGATTTGTTCCATCCTCTGTACATAGGACTATCAAATGCTGGCTGTATTAACGATGGTTGGGTGATGGTTCGGTCATTTTCCCGTCCACAATTCGGTGAAAGCCACATCGGGAACTAGGACCGCCCTGCGAATTCAAGCTTTGCCCCGCCGACGCCCCGCATCGACATTGGCTTCGACGCCAGGCCACATCTCCATAAAAATTAATTTGCGTAAACTAATCATGCAAGTATTTTTGATATATTTATATTATTATTTTTGGGACTGCAGTATTTTACATGTGTAGGTAATCGACTTCGACTGCATCACGCGGTCACTTCGGCAAGCCAACATCATCGTTCCAATCAGCATAAATCGGCTTGCGTGATGGTCGAATTGCCTTACCAACATGTTGGTCGAATTTCCTTACCAACATCTTCGGTTGCCTCGGGGATTTCGGCATCACTGAGTGAGCTCTACCTCATCGAGTGTACGACACATGGGCCATATTTCTTTTATTACTCGTTTTGCATAAATTATTAATTATGCAACAATTTTTTAATTCATTATTATTACTATTATCTTTGACTTGCACTATTTTCTGTGCACAGTTAAATGATTCGGGTTGGGCAGCGCTGTCACCTCGGCGTACCGACGTACCACGCCACCTCAGCTGGACCGGTGGCTTTGTCATCACTTCATTAAACCATGTTGGGGACTTCGGCATCATACTGCCGACCTGCAGCATTGCGTCGGTTGGACTTGGGGTTCCACCTCACCACGTTGGTTGTGCTATGTCACCACTTCAGAATGTTGAGCTCTTTGCTCCACCACCTCAGGACCGGCTTGGGGGGGGGGGCTGGGACTTCATCACGCCGTAAGCTCCGGCTGCGCATCGACACCGAGCTCATTAACTAGCTAAGTCACTTCCATGCTCAGTTTTTTTAATTCTCGTTCAGTTCGACCAAACTTTATATTTATGTTAAGCAAAAAACATAGTTTGTTAAAAAATTAATTGTTAAAAACACTTCCTTTTACCCAAGTTAACTGGGGGCTCTTAAATTTGTATTGGCCATTCTATAATAATTGTTTTCTTCCTAGTCATTGCAAAGTCTTTTTCTACCACTCCTTTCTCGACTCGAGTGTGTGGTCAATAGCTGGATAGCCTGTTTTCTCTCTAATGCAGCTCGAGTTTAGTTTTCTAAACTAGCCTAACGAGCAGTACTCCGGCTTCAGGATAGGAGATTGCAGTCGTAGGCTGACCCGCTTGAAGTCTTGAGATCGGTTGTGTCATATTAATGCACGATGGAAGCACAAAAATAAGACCAACTTTCGGATTGGCACCAAATGACTTGATTTAGTTCAGGTGTAAAGTTTTCACTCAAGTTTTTGGTTTTCCAAGCCTATGGCACTTTTAAACTATTTGTGTGTTTCCAGCATAAGTCTCGTAGTGAAACGCCGGACACCTTTAGAGATTCAGCAAAAACACTCTCGGATATTGCTATATATGCATCGGTTTGGAATTGTGTCTTCGGTCAATAGTTGGGTTGTCCGGCTCCTATGCTTGCGTCCTACGTTTTCCTTTGTTCAGCTAGGTGTGCAATGGGAGAACTACTTTGATTGTGCTTCTAGGTCGAATGGTTAAGCACCTAAGTGGAGAAAAACGAAAACTACTGTCACAATGGGCGTAAACTGCTGTCACAATGGGCGTAAACTGCTGTCACAATGGGTGTAAATTGGTCAGCGATCCGATGATGGTGTAAAACTATAGATCGATATCGATTACCTCGTGTTAAAAAATGGGCCTTTCATAACATTAGCCGAAGTGTTAATGGCTAGACTTCGGTCGGTGTAGAACACTAACCGGGGCTCGTAGCTAGCTTTCCCAGTTTAAAGCACCTATGACTAAGTGAAGGTTATAAAGCCCGCATATCTGATTGCCTTGTTTCCACTAACACAACCGCCTCCGGGCATCGAGACGTCGGCTAAGGGTTGTCTTGTTACTGCGGAAACACCCTCTGTAGTATCTACAGAGGGGTAGAAGCCGATGATGGGACACTTTCAATTGATAAACAGTCACAACAGAGTCAAAATAAACATATATCATTAGTGTTTGTATGCAGTATACAAGCACTGCCTTCTGTAATTATCGTTATAAAGCCATAAATATGAATCAATTTGACTTAAGGGTTGCCTGGCTCCTGTGCTTACCCCTACTTTCTTGATTGTTCGGCTAGGCAGTAAAGAGAGCATCTCTGTGATTGTTACTATCGGGTCATATAAGTTAGTACCTCAGACTGGGTCAAGCCAAAAGCTAGCGATCTTAAAGGATATAATTGGTCGGCAACGACGGAAGTGAAAATTTAGGTTCACTAAAGACCACATAGTTCAGGAACTTTTCCCAAACTAAATCCTCAATATTTTTCTCACTCATTGATCGGAGGTGAGGTTTCATGATCATGGTCGGCATGACATCCCAAAAAAAGGATCCGCTAGCGGGACTATTTTCTTTGGAACATGTTTCTTACATTACATAGTAACATAACATTCTCTCTGCATGCCTTTGTTTGTAAAACCGTATGGCTTGGTTACCTTGTTTGTCATAATTCTTTGCCCTCATAAAGGCTTTATAAAGTGCAACAAACACCCCCGACTACTGGCTGAGGAGGTTGAAGCCGATGGTCGGTCAACAAAGTTTTGTACAATGTGGATCCGAGCTATAATAATGTAGAGTACGTGGATACATAGAATCATTACATATAATTTGTGATTTTACTCTGGATATCGATCCTTAATTCGGCCATCTATGCCCACATTAAGGCTCGGGGGCTACTGGGCTTCGGGCTTATCATTTACTAATATTAAAGGGGCACATTGATCCCCTGATCTGGTGTTGCCGCCCGACCAGTGTCTCGGGGGCTACTGCATTGCCTATTCAATACAGAAAATTCAAAGTGCTTAGTGTTCGGCTTGACCGAACTATGTGGAAACGCGTCTTCGGACAACAATAGGTAGCATCTGGGACTTATCCGGCATCAAGCTAATATATTACAGCGACTTCTCAAAACCCTGTCTCAAGGGCCCGTTCGCCGATCACTATTTCCTCTAATATATTACACCGCGCTTCTATTCCTAAGTATGCTGTTGAGCTGGGAATTGTTCCTCATGTCGATTTCACGAATCAACCTGAGTCTCAGGGCCTACTGGGATTAGTGGTTTGATTTTATCCTTCAGGTGCATCCCAGATATTAGGCCAACACGTACCTTGCGGGGTACTGACTATACATCTTGGCAGAGAATACATTCACAAATCGGAATTAAATTCATATAAATCAGCCCATGGCCGAGGTGGTGCACCACCTTGGATACAGTCCGGCGTTGGAGCCCGGATACAGTTCGGCGTTGGTGCTCGACTGCAAAAGATACCTCAGAAGCAGTCCGGCATAAAGCCCGGTTGCAAGTGGCTGGCTCCATAGAGGGCATCTCCGGTATTAAGCTTGGTTCTACCCTTTTAACTTTTTCAAGACTGAGGTAATCTATGATACTTCGGATACAGTCCGGCATTGGAGCTCGGATACATTCTGGCATTGGAGCTTGGAAGCGGTCCGGCGTTGGTGGTCGGCTGCAAAAGATATCTCAGATGCAGCCCGATGTTGGAGCTCGGACGCAAGAGGACACTACTGCACCGGAACAACTTCAAACCCAAGGTGTGCCGTAAAAAATAACAAGGCATTGCTAAAGGCCGAAAACTTAAAGGGGCTCCTTGGATACCCGATGTGTAGACTATTCAGATTCATTTCGGCGATCCTCAAGATTGAAGATGAGAAAATTTGTTGAACCAGTTTTTAAGACCGATGACCGAAGATGAAAAATTTGTTAAACCAGTTTTCAAGACCGATGACCGAAAATGAAGAATAGTTCAGAAGAATCGAGGAGCGTCCCCAACTTGAAGACAGGTTCAGGGGGCTACTGACGATGTCCTGGACTAGGGGGTACTCACCACGTCATCTCCCGACCAGCTAGATCGGGTCGAGGACACCCATGGTGGTTCACTTGTGGGCCACTTCGGGCCACCCATGCCGCATACAAGGAGGATTCCACAAGACATGGTGCCCAAGACAAGGACTCCTCTAAACCCTAGGCCTCTTGTGTGTTATATAAACCGAGGCCAGGCTAGTTAATAGATCATCTCATAGTCATTACTACAATCTCGTGGTAGATACCTATACTATGTACTATCCTTATACCAATACATTCAAAAGTAGGACATAGGGTATTATCTCTTCAAGAGAGTCAGAGCCTGGGTAAAATCCTGTGTCCATGTTACCATCGCTCCAAGATGCCTAGCTTTGGACCCCTACTACGAGATATGCCGGATATAGAACCGACAGAGCCCACACAAGAGGCAATTATGATCATCTCTGATGTTGTAGTGTCTCCATTTAAGCATATTGCGTGTGTTAGGCCTATCATTAAAAAGGACCACCCAAAGACCATAATTTTCATGGTACATTTGCATTTCCATATCCAGGAGAAGACTGGGTGCGATTGGACGTCCAGGAAGAAGAATTTGTAGTAGTCCGTGGACTTTAAGGTTGCTTTACCCCAAACATAGTGCCACACATATGAGGTCGTTGTCGTAGGTTGAAATTGTGTGGTCACAGCCTGGAGGTCACATATCTCTGCATGTGCCTGTGGTGAGAGTGGGAGATGAAAGGCTTGTCCAATTGATGTGACGTGTAAGAAATCTTTGACAGAGGCATCTTGAAGGGTGGTGAAGGAAAACGCTCGAGGGTGGGAGTGCATGAGGGTCTCATGGGACCACATATCTTTCCAAAAAAGCGCGATGGTGCCACAAACTATGTTAACCCTTGAGACCCCTCTAAACATGGGCGTGAGTTTGAGAATGTCCCTCCACCAGAATGACCTATTGGATCAGCAGCATGGGGGATTTTGTCATTATAATACGTATCCCAAGTGAGTTGCACCCAAGGCACGTCCAGCTTATTGTAGAATTTGTGAAGAAACTTCATAAGTAGGGCTTCATATTGGATGCGTAGGTTTAAAACCCCGAGCCCTCCTTTCTTTTTGGGCTTACAAACCCATGTCCCAGGTAGCCAACGAGTTGCACTTCTCTCCTTGATCTGTTTTCTTAATCCATAGGCAGCGTCGTCTGATTTTGTCCAGTATTTCAATGAGCTTGGGCGATAGTTTGAGGGTGCACATTGCATAGATCAGTAACGATGTGATAGTCTAGTTCAGCAAGGTAAGCTTACTAGCGTAGGACATCAGATACAGTGTGGAGGTTAGGTTACATTCCACAGAGCTAACGAGGGCCATGAGGTCTTGAATTGCAGGGCGGGAGGTGCCGAGGGGGAGGCCAAGGTATGTGAATGGGAGTGTGCCAACCGAGCATTCAAAGATAGCTGCCATGCTAGCCGTGAGCTCCTCATCCACATTTATGGGTATGAGTATTGATTTTGGAAATTTATCTTTAGTCCAAGCGATTTAGCATAGTCCACAAGAATCCCTTTGATGACCGTAGCTTGTCGTGTACATGCTGGCATGAGAAGGATCGTGTCGTCCGCCTATTGGATGATTGGATAGCCCATGTCACTGTTGCTGGGGAAGGGCAGCTGAATCAAACCATTCTGATACGCCTCATTTATAGCAGACTGCAACAAATCAGCCGCGAGCACAAAGATTAACGGGGAGAGGGGGTCCCCTTGTCGGACACCATGACGGCAATGAAATTGTCGTCAAGGGACACCATTTAAGAGTATTGATGACCACCCCGAGGAGAAGACGCATTTGATCCAAGAAAGCCATTTGTCATTAAATCCCATGTGTTTCATAATTTTGATCATTGGCTCATGTTCTATGGTGTCGAAGGCTTTGGCAAAGTCTAGCTTTAGGAGGACAATTTGTCGTTTAGAGGCTTGACACTGGTGGATGTACTGAAATGACCAAGCCCGGCTGTCTTGGATTGATCTACCCTTGATGAAGCCATATTGGTTTTGGTGAACTATCTTCAGAATCACTTGTTGCAACCTATTGGCAAGGAGTTTGGTCATGAGCTTGAGGCAACAGTGAAGCAGAGTGATTGGTTGGTAGTCATTAACAGTTGCTGGAGATCTATTCTTTGGTATGAGGGTGATAAGGCCATCATTGATGCTTTGTAGGTTAAGTGTAACTTCATAACATTGTTCACACAACGTGTAGAAATCCGATTTGATGAGGGGCCAGCATGCTTTGAGGAAGAGCGCACTAAATCCGTCCGGTCCAGGAGCTCGGTCCACAGGCATCTCAAGAATAACCTTGTCAATTTCCTCGATGGTGAAGGGCATGGTAAGATGATCTAGGTTCACATTAGAGCATATCAAGTTGGGTAGGTCAAACTTCATATTGGTGGGAGTGGAAGTACCCAACCTTTTTGTGTAAGCCTGGAAGAGGAGGGCTTCTTTGCCCGTGTGATCATCCACAAGAAGTCCATCGGTGGTCTGAAGGTTGGTGATGTTATTTTTGTGATATCTTTCCATAGCCACGGCCTGAAAAAATTTGGTGTTCTCGTCTCCAATCTTAACCCATCGGATCGCACAACATTTTTTCCAATATTGTTTTTGATAGTCTAGAAGTCTCAATAGATGCTTCTTCAAGATCTTTCAGAAGTTGTTCTTTGGGTTGTCAACTGCCTGTGGTTTTCAAGTTCATCAATGTGTACCAATGCTTGGTTAGAGTTCTCAATGGCAATAGTTAGTCGCGATATGTTTTTACTCCAGGCTTTTAGGGCTTGACGCAAGGCCTTGCATTTTTTGCATAGGATTGTGGCAGTGTTGGTGGCTCGAGTGGGTCTGTTCCTAGTGGTCCTTACTAGACCCATGAAACCCGGGTTGAGATGCCAATAGGACTCGAAATGAAAGAGCTTGGTCTGAGGTATTTTTGTTTCAATGCTAACCACACGGGGGTATAATCATAGACATTTTTGCATAAGGGTTTAACGAGGGTATTGGGGCATGTGTGAGTCTAGTTGAGAGAGGTGAGAAACCAGTCAAGTGGCTCGAGGAGGGGGTCCTGCTGCATGTTAATCCAAGTGTATGCCCTACCTTTGAGTGGCAGTTCAATCAAATTTTGTTTTCTGATGATATCATTGAAGCTGGCCATGTCATCTAGATCTCCTCTAGGCTTGTTCCGATTTTTAGGGCCACGAATATAATTGAAATCCCTGAGGAGGAGGCAATCTTTAGTTGGTTGTATATTCAAATCGTAAAGCCAAGAGGTGTAGCTATCACGTTCAGGGCTAGTACAAGGGCCATATATGTTATATAGAGTCCATGATTGGGCTGAGAGGGTGCTTGTAAAACAGACAGCTAACACAAACTCCTCAGAAAGGATTACATCGCCAGAAAAAATAAGTTGTTCCAAATAGTAAGAATTCCACCGGAGGCTCCTCGAGATGGGACAAAAGCAAACTTATCAAATCGTTTAGGACAACACGTCTTAATAAAAGAAAGATCAATAAACAGTTTTTTCGTTTCCTGAAGACAAACTATGGAGCAACCACTGGTAGAAATCGCATTCGAGAGAGCTAAAAGTTTTTTATCTGAATTAAGCCCGCGAATGTTCCAACACAAAACGTTCCTATTATGCAAAAGGGTCATGGAGCTGAAGAACTTCAAGCCAAGGAAGCAGAGCTCTCATCATCATGAGCCACTGGTGCAGATGCATCTTCAGGCTGGGTGACTTCCACGTCTTCAGAGAGCAGCAGAGCTTCAGACAGCTCTTGTGGGGGGATGGCATAGCGATGAACGCCAATGTCCTGCAGGGTGGGAATTGGAGTTGGAGGCGGAATCTCACTCCCTCTAGACGAGGAACTCTGAGCTGAAGAGGGGATTATCCTGGGCTTGACCTTAGATACAGTGTTGCGCGTCTCGCAGAGGGAGGGGACTCTGAATCCATCATACCTAGTTGGTCTAGTGCTGCGACGAACTTCAGTAGTCAGCAGAGGGGCGTGGGCCTTGGAGCAGAGACCATGGGCAGTATTTGGCCCATTAATAGTAGATAGCACTTGGGCCAAACCTAAGTCAGAGGAGGCTCATTTGTGTGTTCAGAAGAAAAACTAAGCCCAGCATTTGAATTTCTCAAGTGCGCCAAAGAAAAACCCTCATCAGTAGGTGATTCGGTAGATGTCATTGGAGGAATAGGATTAACCACAATACTAATCATTCCGTGCCACCATATCCAACCTAACTCTAAGGTGCATCCTACAGAATGCTCTGCTAGAATCATATTCATGCAAGATAGGTCTAAAGATAATGTGTGTGCAGGATACATGCAGGCAAGCTTATCTATAGAGAAAGGGTCAGTGGGGATCGCGTGTGCGTATGCATGTGAGAGGAAGAGTGCTTGTGACAAAGTTTAGTGTAAACAGTCGTAAATGTTTGCGAGAGAGAGGGATGGTGATATTGAGAGCATGTGTGCGAGAAAGACACCTAGGGAGAGCGTGTGAGCCTGTGTGAGAGACCCCTGATGGATATACACCATGTGCACTTATGTGTGTGAGACAAAGTTAGCGCGTGTGTGAGGAAGGGCCAATGGAGAGTGAATCTACACGTAAAAGACTGATGTACACATTGATTAAAAATATAAATTGTATCCAAATATTAGGATGGGATCATGATATTTGCAATTCTACTAAGGAACGGTCATTGATCCATTCGACATCCATGTTCAATCGAATTTGAGCATGTCTATGTTATTATTCGACATAATTGATCCATAGATTTAGTATTTTGAAGTCCAGACAATGCATCGCTTTAGCAATTCGATTATAAACATGAGTATAGTTTATGTTGTGTGTGAAAAGCACATTATACATACAAAAGTTACATAATGAACATTCTAAATAGCTAGGTAGGAACTAGCACACATTTGAATTCAACTTAAGGTGGTTTCAAAAGTTCGAATTCAAAATGAAGTCCATTCAATTATTTGAATTCGAGATCATGGCATTTTGTAAATCATACCTAAATGAAGGGGCACCAATCTTTTATTTGCTTTTGTTCAAAATAACATATATATATATATATATCTGGGCTATCCTGTTAGGCATAATAGAATATTATTCTGTTACCCTTCTTGAACTGACGTGGTTTGCAGGTTGGACTGACGTAGTTTTCCTCTTGACCTGATCTTCCTGCGTGTACGACGGGCAAAAACAGAGGATGCAACGTGGAGCTTCCGGGCATTCTCCGACGCGATGCTGCGGGCTATTGGTTGCTAGAGGAAACATGTAAGGGGCTCCGCACGTGCGCGCGCTCACCTGATCATGTTTTGCGATCTGTAGTCACCGGACGTGACGGCGTGGGTATTTGGCGGCGGACATGTTCTGGGCGTTGGTGTTTACGGTGGTGTTCGTAGGCCTTAATTTACGTGTTGTTTGTTGTTTTGGGTGTGAGAATTATCGGTATGTTAGAGTTTTTGGATATTAATTTCATTTTTAATTTCTGATTACAAGTTTTGGTGTTCTTGGTCGTTTTCCACGTCCGCCATGTAAATGTGTTCTTCTTTTTCTGTTGTTTTACTTTCGAATTGGTGTTGCAGGGAGAGATATGAGGATTGTATGAAAAGATTTGTGTTGTCAATTTTGCTTCTTTTGAGTTGTTTCTACCCTGGATTCCCATGTTGGTGGAGGTGGTGTATGGCGGCTGACTGTAGGCTCTGATTTTTTCTTGTAATTTGGTTAAACTATGTAATTAAGTTGCATGTTTTCAGTGTTTGTTTGAATTGCTGCCGTATGTGTAGTTGGACTGCTGCGTGTCAAAGTTGTCTTACTGTGCGTTGACATCGGAACTGGCTGCCTACCGATACTTCTGCAATTTGATTATAAAGCCCAAGCCCTCTGTCACTTTCATTTCTACCAGCTACAAGCAAAGAAGTGAGATGGATCCTGAGTTGCGAGAGCTCACAGAGGAGGAGGGGGATGCCGTCGATGTGAGGGCTGTAGTAGCAGAGAAGAGGAGGAGGAGGAGGCGCAGGCAGATGGCATGACGTGCTGCCGAGGAGGAACTAGAGGCAGAGTTCAACAGACGCCTTGCGCACGAGGTGATGGATACTTGCAACTCTAATGAATTGGAGCTTCTTTTCCCAGAGGGCATGGGAAGGAACCATATTCAGATCATCAGTTGGGCTAGGGCGAGAGTAGCCACGGCTCCACATCCATCCACCAGGGCCAAATGGCGTCGTTTCTTTGATCGTTATGACTGAAGTAGTGAAGATTATGTTTTTAAGATTTTTTATGTGAGGGAGCAGATGTTTGAATGACTAAATGAATTGAACTGTTTTATCTCTGAATGTGTTGTTTTATCTGCATATGTTTTGACATGTGCACTTTTGAACTGCTTGTTTGTCAAAAGTTGAACTGATTTGCGGTCAAATGTTGCATGGCTTGTATAATAACTATTTCCTACCAGCTGGCAACCCACCTGCCTATTTATTATTTTTATAATCTGCGAGTCTCCCTGGCTATAAATTCTATCCATCTATGTGTGGTGTGTGGCTCAGTCTCCTCGTCCTTTTTCTTCCTTCTTCGAGAATTAGATCTAGGTTCCTCCCTCTTCTCTTCATTGTTTTCCTCCCTGTTCCTGTGTGTTCCATGGAGGATTGTTCATGCGGACGCCTGGCAAAGATGGCACGCATAGCTGACGGCTGTGTGTACAAATTTGGTTTGGAGATCACCCAGACTTAGCGCCGTGGGCAACTTTCTTGTCTGCTGTACTGCAACCATGGGTTTCGTGTGCCATATGTTTGTCGCCTGACGGTTGGTGACTTGAAGGAATCATGGGTATGTGTTTCTATTCATTTTGTTTTCTACTTTTTTGTAGGTCTCTTTTTGAATCCCATGGACTGGATCTGTAGTTTATTGTTATGAATAGTTTGTCTATATTTTTTATTTGGTTTTATCAGGATTTAACAGTGGGGATTTCTGTTTGTATTTGTTCATTACTAAACAATTTTTTATCCATTTTTGTATAATCCTTGATCTGTTTTTTGTCACATGTTTTACTGTATGTGTGTTGATATTTATATTTCTTCAGTTTAGTTAGTTCACATGACTAGTCAGTTATGTGTTATTGTTTTGGTCCAGATTTTTTCTTTACAGTTTGTTATGCAAACCGTTCATATATCTGTGTAAAAATTCAGTTATGTCAGATGTTCACTTTTGTTTTGTACTCCCATGCCCATTTACAGAAAATGTCACCCAGGATCAGGATTGTTGCTCCTAGTTCTGGTGTTCTGAAGATGGAGACTTCAGACAAAAATGGGTATCAGTTGATGGAAGTTGCCTACCACATCGACTTTGATGGTTGCATCAACCTAACAACTGGGTGGAAGGAGTTTGTGGCAGAGTCTGGATTTGAGGATGGTGATGTGGTTATGGTTATGTTCTCCAGGGAATATGACTCTCTGACATTCAGAATTTATGTGTTGTAGGTTTAAATGTGGCAAATGACGCCGGTTTGTGAGATTTGTGTGTGGTTGATTATGTTGCAGTATTTTTTTCTATAAAACTTCTGCATGTGAGATGGTTGAATTCTATTGTATTATCAGATGGTTTGGAACAACTTATTTAATGCTTTTCCTATCTGTTTTGCTCAAGTATAACTACTTTATTTATATATTCTTTATATTAGTACTGGAACAATTCTATAGTGGAACTGATGGGCATCCTTTTGTTTTGATTGGTATATTTTCATTTACATAGCTCGCAGAAGGAACTATACACTGATGATGTTTGTAGAACCCCTTTTTTGGGTTCGAGATTGTTGAACTTACATTCTGTTAATGATAGTACTGAACTATTTTAGGTTGTCAATTACCAATCAAATTTGTTTGTTGTATAACATTTTTTCTTACTTTTTTAGAAGAATTTTGGATTACATTTTTTTACAGTTAAATAATGATATTTCTATTATTTTTTACAATTAAAAGATTTTTATCTTTGCTGCACAGTATTTTTTTACTTGAACCTTATGAATTGTAGTAGTTGAACTTTTTATAATTTTGCTTCTGAAATTTTTATTTACAATTTTATACGTTTAATTTTCCAAAAAAATATATGCAATTCTATTTTTTTAGTTCTTACAATTAAGATGTGTTTGAACTTTTTACATTATTTGTTTTTGAACTTATTTTTTGTGAGTTTTTTTTAAATATTTGCTTTTTTGTCGTGTGTGACCGCTGGAATTTTGTAATGGGGCGAAGTAATGTGCTGGGCCATCTGGCTGAGTCGTTGTTTTTGGCCCAGATAGCTCGTCCGCGCGGATGTGCATCGTGACGTGCACGTGCGCTATGGGTTTAGTCCCACCTGGCTAGTCGAGGGGGCTTTAGACCTATTTCTAAGCGCAGCCGAGGCTCACCAGTTGAACTCCTCTGAAAACTTACGAGAGCGCTTATGCACGGCGCTCGCTCTCTCTCTTGACCTATGGGCCCTGATCAGTGGGCCCTGCGTTGTGCGGACTACTAGGGATTCGCCAATGGGCTCGAGTTCAAGTATCTAGCACCATCAAGGCCTGCTCCTGTCCTTGGGCGGTCAATTTTTTTGTTTTTTGAATCTAGTACATGACTCCACCAGTAAATTGGACTGATACTTTTATGATCCTTGGGCGTAATTTTTTTTCTTTTTGTTGTTGTTGTTTGAATCTAGTACTTGACTCCACCAGTAACTTGGACTGATACTTTATGATCCTTGGGCGGTCAATTTTTCCTTTTTTTGTCGTTGTTTGAATCTAGTACTTGACTCCACCAGTAACTTGGATTGATACATTTTTGTTCTAGTTCTTGTGAGTTCTGTTCTAGGAACGAGCCGTAACATGACTTGCCCCCGCACCGAACCGCACCAAAGGGCATAGTTCTACTGACACATCTTCCTTGTATGGACTTGCCCCCATTATCTATCTTTTAGGGGGTGTGTGGGTGCGTGTGGGGGGGGGGCACAGAATAACCGCACTTCCCCTCGGTGCATAGTTGTACTGACACATCTTCCTTGTATGGACTTTCACCCATTATCTATCTTAGGGGTGTGTGGGTGCGTGTGGGGTTGGGAAACAGAATAACCGCACTGGCGCCTATCAAACGAGCGCACTGTCGCGTTAGCGTGAGGCCGGGCCAGGGGGCAAGGGGGGGGGGTCGGGACCCCCCTCCCCCACCTCGGCGAGGTCGAGCCTGGAATAGGCCGTAGCAGGCGATGACGCGGCGTGCCGTGGCGTCGCATGCAGAGGCGAGTCCGTAACATGACTTGCCCCATTATCTATCTTAGGGGTGTGTGGGTGCGTGTGTGTGTGGGGGGGGACAGAATAACCGCACTGCCCCTCGGTGCATAGTTGTACTGACACATCTTCCTTGTATGGACTTGCCCCCATTATCTATCTTAGGGGTGTGTGGGTGCGTGTGGGGGAGGGGAAACAGAATAACCGCACTAAGCCTGTCAAACGAGCGCACTGCCGCGTTAGTGCGAGGCCGAGCAGGGTGGAGGGGGGTCGGGACACCCCCCCATCCTGGCGAGGCCGAGCCAGGAACGAGCGGTAGCAGGCGGCGATGCGGCATGCCGCGGCGTCGCATGCGGAGGTGAGTCCGTAACATGACTTGCCCCCATTATCTATCTTAATGGTGTGTGGGTGCATGTGGGGGGGAGGGGAAATAGAATAACCGCACTGTCCCTCGGTGCATAGTTCTACTGACACATCTTCCTTGTATGGACTTGCCCCCATTATCTATCTTAGGGGTGTGTGGGTGCGTGTGGGGTGGAAATAGAATAACCGCACTGCCCCTCGGTGCATAGTTGTACTGACACATTTTCCTTCTATGGACTTGCCCCCATTATCTATCTTAGGGGTGTGTGGGTGCGTGTGGAGGGAGGGGAAACAGAATAACCGCACTGCCCCTCGGTGCATAGTTGTACTTACACATCTACCTTGTATGGACTTGCCCCCATTATCTATCTTAGGGGTGTGTGGGTGCGTGTGTGGGGGAGGGGGAACAGAATAACCGCACTGCCCCTCATTTCACAGTTGTGCAGACACATCTTCCTTATATGGACTTGCCCCATTATCTATCTTAGGGGTGTGTGCGTGCGTGTGGGGGGGGGACAGAATAACCGCACTGCCCCTCGGTGCATAGTTGTACTGACACATCTTCCTTGTATGGACTTGCCCCCATTATCTATCTTAGGGGTGTGTGGATGCGTGTGGGGGGAAACAGAATAACCGCTTTGCTCCTCGGTGCATAGTTGTACCGACACATATTCCTTGTATGGACTTCCCCCATTATCTATCTTTTAGGGAGTGTGTGGGTGCGTGTGGGGGGGGAACAGAATAACCGCACTGCGCCTGTCAAACGAGCGCACTACCGCGTTAGCGCGAGGCCGAGCCGGGGGGGGGGGGTCGGGACCCCCCCTCCCCCATCCCGGCGAGGCCGAGCCAGGAATGAGCAGTAGTAGGCGACGACGCGGCGTGCAGCGGCGTCTCATGCGGAGGCGAGTCCGTAACATGACTTGCCCCCACTATCTATCTTAGGGGTGTGTGGGTGCGTGTGGGGGGGGGAGAATAACCGTACTGCCCCTCGGTGCATATTTGTACTGACACATCTTCCTTATATGGACTTGCCCCCATTATCTATCTTAGGGGTGTGTGGGTGCGTGTGGGGGGAAACAGAATAACTGCACTACCCCTCGGTGCATAGTTGTACTGACACATCTTCCTTGTATGGACTTGCCCCCATTATCTATCTTAGAGGTGTGTGGGTGCGTGTGGGGGGGAAACAGAATAACCGCACTACCCTTCAGTGCATAGTTGTACTGACACATCTTCCTTGTATCGACTTGCCCCCATTATCTATCTTTTAGGGGGGGGGTGGGTGAGTGTAGGGGGACAGAATAACCATACTGCGCCTGTCAAATGAGCGCACTGCCGCGTTAGCGTGAGGCCGAGCCAGGGGAGGGGGGGTAGGGGGTCGGGACCCAACCTCCCCCATACCGATGAGGCCGAGCCAGGGAACGAGCCGTAGCAGGCGACGACGCGGCGTGCCACGGCGTCGCATGCGGAGGCGAGTCCGTAACATGACTTGCCGCCATTATCTATCTTAGGGGTGTGTGGGTGCCTTTGGGGGGAGGGGAACAGAATTACCAAACTGCCCCTCGATGCATAATTGTACTGACACATCATCCTTGTATGGAGTTGCACCCATTATCTATCTTAGGGGTGTGTGGGTGCGTGTGGGGGGGGAACAGAATAACCGCACTGCCCCTCGGTGCATAGTTGTATTGACACATCTTTCTTGTATGGACTTGCCCCATTATCTATCTTAGGGGTGTGTGGGTGCGTGTGGGGGGAAAGAGAATAACCGCACTGCCCCTCGGTGCATAGTTGTGCTAACACATCTTCCTTGTATGGACTTGCCCCCATTAGCTATCTTAGGGGTGTGTGGGTGCGTGTGTGGGGGAAACAGAATAACCGCACTGTCCCTCGGTGCATAGTTGTACTGACACATCTTCCTTGTATGTACTTTCCCCCATTATCTATCTTAGGGGTGTGTGGGTGCGTGTGGGGGGGGGAGCAGAATAACCGCACTGCCCCTCAGTGCATAGTTATACTGACACATCTTCCTTGTATGGACTTGCCCCATTATCTATCTTAGGGGTGTGTGGGTGCGTGTGGGGGGAACAGAATAACCGCACTGCCCCTCGGTGCATAGTTGTACTGACACATCTTCCTTGTATGGACTTGCCCCATTATCTATCTTAGGGGTGTGTGGGTGCGTGTGGGGGAAAGAGAATAACCGCACTGCCCCTCGGTGCATAGTTGTGCTGACACATCTTCCTTGTATGGACTTGCCCCCATTATCTATCTTAGGGGTGTGTGGGTGCGTCTGTGTGGGCGGGGGGGTACAGAATAACCGCATTGCCCCTCGGTGCATAGTTGTACTGATACATCTTCCTTGTATGTAATTGCCCCCATTATCTATCTTAGGGATGTGTGGGTGCGTGTGGGGGGAAATAGAATAACCGCACTGCCCCTCGGTTCATAGTTGTACTGACACATCTTCCTTCTATGGACTTGCCCCCATTATCTATCTTAGGGG